>NC_084581.2:18707500-18745000 GCF_033978685.3 Nerophis lumbriciformis
AAGCTCATTGAGAGAATGCCTAGAGTGTGCAAAAAAGTAACCAGAGCAAAAGGGTGGCTATTTTGAAGAAACTAGAATATAAAACATGTTTTCAGTTATTTCACCTTTACATAACTCCACATGTGTTCATTCATAGTTTTGATGCCTTCAGTGACAATCTACAATGTAAATAGTCATGAAAATAAAGAAAACGCATTGAATGAGAAGAAGGTGTGTCCAAACGTTTGGCCTGTATTGTGTGTATGTATATATATATATATATATATATATATATATATATATATATATATATATATATATATATATATATATATATATATATAAATCCTTTGAACTTGAATATAAATGCTATGAAGTTTCTTTCCACAGTAGTACACTTTCACAAAAGTTTTACTTTATTTTTGAAAACCTTATAAAAAAAACATTTACACATATCCTGTTGTTTATATGTCAGGGATTTATGCAGCCCATTTCAATACAGATCCTCCATGAGTCAAATATGTATTAACTGTCATTTTTTAAATATACTTACTGTGAGTGCTCTTGACAGTTTAACAATATTAACATCATATTTAAAGTACTTTATTTTATTTTATTTTATTACATACAATTGTTTGATCGAAACTATGGTAAATCAATATTACACAATTAGTAAACAAAAGCAAAAAATCTTCTACTCATTGAAATCCTTTGGTTTTTACCCTCAAAGTCCTCCTGGTCTCTTATTCCCCGAATGTGTAAACATGAAGAAAAAGGACATAATAAGCTCTAATAACTCTAGTATTAATCATATACTGATACTACCCTTGGTATCAACACTACTGATTTATGAATGGATCCATCTTTCTTTTCCGAGAATGCCCAGCAGTGGCTGCTAAACAGCAACAGAACAGCCCAACAGCTGTTACATTATCCTCTCTCGACTCTTATCAATCTACTTGTTAATTTTTTGTTAATAACTGCTTATTTTCTGCTGCATCGCAGTTTTATATACGCTTCCTAAACTTTACTAAGCACTTAGTTCTTGTGTTGTTTCAAGCGTCTAGCTTAGCGATTAGGATTATGCATCTGCTTGCTCTGTGCAACATGTTTAGCCTCGTCCTCCAGTGATGCGAATACTTGTGAAAAATTGTGTTTATTTGCCACAATGGAGGATTATGAACCTATAGGGGAGTGGCTCCACACCGTGTATGGAGATACAGTTAGCAGCTAATTATTTTGGTCGGCGGACAGAGTGTCGAAAATAGGAATGGACGTTTAAAAATTTGGACGGTTCCAGGAGAATTGGAATGTGAGACCTGGTTTCCATCGATGCCCAACCCTACAGTACTAATAATGCTACCGTACGCTTGAAATTGCTGTTTGGCCCCTGGTCCGTTAGCACATTTTCCTCTTTGGCAGTTGAAGGCAAAATATTTGAGCAACCCTATATTAGAGCAACATATGAAAAATAATTAAAGTATGACCTTAAGATTTACTGAGTTAAAAATTAAATCAAATGTTCCTTTGCAGAATTGAAGCTAAACCGTGATGATAAGCAACGGGAGAACATTATTTTTTGAAAAGAAACGGTTTGAGAAACCATTGATTTTTCTTTGCTAAAAGGCACACAAACAATCCAACATTCACTAACTGTGTTACAAAAAAGATCAATTGGAAACATACATAATGTTGGATGTAGAGAACATACAAACCCTTTATTTATTAAATCACAATTATTGAAATTCAACGATTTGGTGCATTTGCAAACAGCTAAAATTATGTATAAAGCAAACTATAACCTGCTACCCAAGAATGTACAGCAATTCTTCTCAACAAAAAAGGAGAAATATAACCTTAGAGGAAAATCTAATTTAAAACATTTGTATGCTCGTACCACACTTAAAACCTTTAGTATATCAGTATGTGGAATTAAATTATGGAATAGATTAACCAAAGAAATCAAACAAAGCACTAATATGATTCACTTTAAGAGACTGTTCAAAATACAAATGTTCACAAAGTACACAGAACAATAATTATGATGAACATCTTGAACCCTTTTTTCCCCCTTTTTTTTATTGAGACAAAGATTATTTATGTATTTAATATTTTTTTGCTTACTATGGTATATTATTTATTTATTATTTATTTGTTCACTGTTCTGTTACAGAGAACAATGAAATTGGATAAAATTGCTATGGTATGAAAAGGGGTAGGATTAAATAAGCTCTGCTTCTTCCTACTCCTTTTCGGACGTGCTGTCACGAATCAACTGGAATTGTGTGATGCATTACATTGTATCGTATGCATGTTCCAAATAAACTGGAACTGAACAAAGGAGTCGATTCAGCATAAATTAATGAAATAAGCTTCAGAACAGGGAGTGCTCACAGACTTGTTAACCAAATGTTCATATTTAAATGAGAACTGCATCGGTTTTTTTTAAGAAAATCACTTCAGCACTCCTTACCTCCTAGACATGCCTAACATTTCAGTGCACACGCAATATTTTATTTTAGCACAAACATCAAACAAAAAACACACAATAAGAATCGCTGTTATTTGTCACATACCTGCCCAGGAAGGTCTAAGTACCTATAGACCTGATCATACATGCGGGGGTCCTGCAACTATAAGAAACAACAACAAAAAAACAATAGGAGAAGCATCGGGGTGGAATAGGGTCAAAGAGGAACACAACACTGCAGCACACGCTTGAACAACATGGGAGCATAAACAAGCGTCGGTGGCGAGGGCGAGCGAGACAACAAAAGGTAAAAGTGCTGTTAGACAGAAAACGCTCACAGCAACAGAGGAGGCCGCGATAATGCAAAGTGAAGAGAATAGAGTGTGGAGCACACACACACACACACACACACACACACACACACACACACACACACACACACACACACACACACACACACACACACACACACACACAAAATAATAGAGCTGTAAGGTATGGTGCAAACAAGATCATCCTGGAATCGAGGACACCTATAGGTGGAAGGGAATGCATTCAAAACACTCATGCAGGTGAACACGTGACTTATTAATGTGCCTAAGCTGCTACCTACTGCACATAGCATAGCATGTCCTTATTCTTACATATTATGTTGTGTGGCGTGTGAACATGAAATGTGACTGGCATCTCTTTACAGTAGCTAAATAATGTTGCATGGCGGCACCTTGTAATGCTATAGAGCAGGCCTGGGCAATTATTTGGACTCGGGGGGCCACATTTAGAGAAAAAAATGTGTCTGGGGGCCGGTATATCTATTTTTAAGAACACAAATACAAAAACTCACAATAATGTCTGATTGAATGCTAAAAACGTTATGACAGACCGTCTGAAAAAACGGAATGGAATTTTTAATTTGTTTACTGAATGACACACCCAGAATGTACATGAAATGTACTTGAACATTTTTTTTCCCTACATATTATAAAACCAAGCGAAACGTAACAAAAATGCAACAAACAGCGAAATATGAACACGAAGGGTAAAAAAAACCCCCACCTACAATCTAATGTATCTGATATATCACTAAGCTTTAGAACTTTGTTGTAAAAATCTCCTTCTGTGTCTGTCCCTGACACCCACATTTCAAGCTGGCCGCTCTGAAATCTCTGTGGAAACGCTCCCCACCCACACTGCTTGGTGCCTCGTCTGAGCTGCTGTGATTTAGATTACCATAGTAACTAATTAGATTATCATAGTAACTAATTAGATTACCATAGTAACAAGTATATCATGCAAAAGCGCAGATTCCAACCATTGAAATACTTTGTTTAGTTCAAGACTTACGGTCATTTGAAAACATCACTGCACATCATAATGGCAGCTACAGTTTCCATCTTAAAGATCTAAAAAAAATATTTGGGAATGTCCGGCGGGCCAGATTGAAAAGCTTAACAGGCCACATGCGGCCCCCGGGCCTTAATTTGCCCAGGTCTGCTATAGAGCTACTACAGAACTACTACTGACAGAAATCAATGGTCAGCCCTATATATGACTGTAAACGTGTGTAGAATTATGCATGTTTAGTGTGATCGAGTCAGCAGAACTGTGGCTAAGCTAATGGGTAAATAATAACATGCGTGCATAGCTAATAGGCACCAAAAAAAACAACAACATTATGCTTTGCTGCTGTACAAACTAATTGGGGCTATGGCTGCAGCTATTGATTATTTGTATTAATCGTTTGTTTGATTAACCGAGTAATTGGATAAAACATACTTTTTAGCCTCAATGCGCATTTTAGGGAAAATTGTTGAAATATACAACAATTATTCTGCTTACTATAACCACAATTCTTTTAATAAATACACATCATGAACACTAAAATTGCACTGTGCATCAATAAAATAAAAACAGCCATTAAGAAAACAAAACGCCACCTTACAGATCACGGCATCGCCGCTTTCAAGTGTGCTCTATTGCGGCGCCCATGTGGAGACTATGTCCGTGTATTTAAAGTTCCAGGCACACCATGCTGTCCGGATTTGATCAATTTTGTTTCGTTACACTCGTAAAAAATTGATCGGATTAAGAGAATATAAATCAATAGGCACCTATTGGGGCGGCATAGCTCGGTTGGTAGAGTGGCCGTGCCAGCAACTTGAGGGTTCCAGGTTCGATTCCCGCTTCCGCCATCGTAGTCACTGCCGTTGTGTCCTTGGGCAAGACACTTTACCCACCTGCTCCCAGTGGCACCCACACTGGTTTAAATGTAACTTAGATATTGGGTTTCACTATGTAAAGCGCTTTGAGTCACTAGAGAAAAGCGCTATATAAATATAATTCACTTCACTATTAGAGGTGAGGCATTTATAACAGAAAGCTTCTGTTTACTGTCATTCTAATGTTATTTGTGCATACTGTACATTTTTAGAGTAACATTGCGTCAAGAAGAACATCTTGCGTAAAAACCAAACCAAAAACATGAATGTGATTAACTCGCTCTGGCAAAAAATAAATAAAATACTATTAAGCATTTATAGTAACAATATATTTATTTTTAATAATGCTAATATTTATGATTTATCTTTGAAAAGTTCACTTCAGCTTTACAGAGGGAGATTTTACTTTTACATGAACTTTAATCACTTTTATTTCTAAACAAAAGGGAGGGGGCGTTTATGCATGGCGTGGCATCTATTCTTTTAAGTGGAGGTACGCAGTGATTTATTGGAGTGATATTTAAAGTCATACGGAAAAATTGGCATTTCAACCCACATTTGGAGAGGAGGAGAGCTCCTCTTTCAAAGCAGTGTACAGGATTTGTATTCCGCACGCTTCGACTTTTAAGACTCGACTCTATATATGAGGCGGCATATACATAATGGGAGATCAATAGGAGATAAAGATGAGTTGCATACAGTTAGTCAAGTGTTGCGGCGCTTACTGGAGGAGCGCTGAGGGGGTGCTTTAGAGTCGGGCTGCAGGCTTCACTGCGTGGAAAGCAGATGCCCTGGCAAAGAGGACATTCTGGGGGGAGAAGAGCTTACCTCCGGGTGGGTGAGGAAAGGAGGAGGAGAAGGGGTTTCGGAGAGGACGCTTATAAGGCCCTCGGGACACGCATGATAAGGCATTTCCAGCTGCACAGATGTTATAAAAGGTTAGAATGGAATGCGGAGGACAAACTGAGAAGCATAGGTGGGATGAAGAAAAACGAGGATTGATCCTAATATACAACTTTTATATGGAATTTAATCAATTTGCAATATTCTGTTTGGGCGAAGCAACAAGGTCGGTGGAGGGTGCCGAGCTTGCTGCCTAAACGGGCTGCAGTACTAATCAAAACAGAAAGAAAACACCGCTTTCAAGTGTGCTCTATTGCGGCGACCGTGTGGAAACTATGTCCGTGTAATTAAAGTTCCAGGCACACCATACTGTCCGGATTTGATCAATTTTGTTTAGTTACACTCATAAAAAAATTGATTAGAGTAAGAGAATATAAATCAAAGCTTTTTATTAATTAATTAGTCATTGCAGCCCTACTTGGGGCGTTACCCAACTGTAGAGAGGAACATGCACCTTTTAGAGGTGAGGCATTTATAAAGGAAAACTTCTGTTTACTGTTATTCTAATGTTATTTGTGCATACTGCGCATTTTTAGAGTAATACTACGTCAAGAAGAACATTTTACATAAAAACCCAACCAAAAACATAGGAATTTAAATCAATTTGCAAGATTTTGTTAGGGCGAAGCAACAAGGTTAGTAGAGGGTGCCGAGCTTGCTGCCTAAACGAGCTGCAGTACTAAACAAAACAGAAAGAAAACACGGAAAGAACAAAGATTGAGTTGGCATAATTTTGAACAAAATTGGTTGCAAATGTTGTGTATTTTCATTCTTCCCTGCCTGGCATTGGTAATATCAGTGCCTGGTGTGCCGACAGTAAGTTAAGTTGAAGTTGAGTTAAAGTACCAATGATTGTCACATACACACTAGGTGTGGTGAAATGTGTCCTCTGCATTTGACCCATCTCCTTGTTCACCCCCTGGGAGGTGAGGGGAACAGTGGGCAACTGCGGTGCCGCGCCCGGGAATCATTTTAATGGGTCCCATTTTTATAGTCTTTGGTATGACTCGGCCGGGGTTTGAACTCACAACCTACCGATCTCAAGGCGGACACTCTAACCACTAGGCCACTGAGTAGGTGCTTGCAAAGCTATACTGCCACCTAGTGACATTTTATAGGTATTACTTTTGATGCTAACCACTGCTTGGTGAAACTAATTTGTGTAATTAACATTTACTTGTGCTGTCGAATGATACATTTTTTTTTGGATCAGCTCGATCACAGGGCTGAGTTGATTATTTTTGATTAATCACAACTAAATATAGTTTCTTATTAATCGTTGCTAATTTTGCACACGCAAAGAGACTCAAAAAAAAGAGATTATACATGCAAAAGAATGCATGTATAAAGAAAAAGAGCTCTAAGCTCTATTCCTGGATTTATGGTTATCGTCACCTATTTGAGGCGACATCCCAAAGGCAGAAAAGCACACTTTAGCCTTTAAAGCTGAAGTCTCATGAGATTTAAGCATATTTTTTACAAAATATTGTGTTTGACGTCAGAATTTTCACTGTATTTTTTGGCAATCATTGATGGAACTCACCCTTCACAGTTTTAACCGACACATATATATTTCTTACATGATCTGTTGTCCTTAGCTGCAAATTTTTCAGCCCGTCAATTTTCAATAACTGTATGTCTCCATCACTCTGCTCAAGCCTGCTGCCTCTTGATTGGACTTGACTTGTTGCCATAGCAACCCCGGACAAGGGGTTAAAAAGGAAATTTTTGTGGATTGAGGCTACTCCATTCTCGCCACTCGCAAAATTTACGGTTACTGTACTATGATAAAAAATCAGGGTTGTCTTCTGACCGACTGGCTCGGAAAATATCCTCCAGCTAATCCGTTGAGGCTAACAAGATGCTAATGAGATCAGGACTCCGTGTACTGTAGGTCTCCATTGCGGTGCTCCTCATTTGTCACTAGCCGCTAATCCCTGGCCGCTGCAGCGTCGGCCACTTCATTAGGTACCCCTGCATAATCCAGGTATCCAATCTACAAGTACATCCTCCTCAATTCTGGTGTATTTGTTTTGTCAGAGTTGCAATTTTCAGAAAGAATTAGCCTTGTTATGCAAAAACTCAAATGTCCACTCTAGAGCATGCTGGCTCTCAGGAGATTACTTTGATTTAAGACTGCCATTCCATATTTGAGGCCTACAGTATAATCTTGAACAAAGCTCCAGAGTGGGCGTAATAATTGACTAAAAAAAAAGCTGATTGCTGATTAAACGGGCTGTTTGCAACTTGCTCGCAGTTAACAGTTATTAAACCGAAAAATATAACAAGAACACCACCGGCTAGCTTATGTTTCTATTTGCGGTTTAACAGAACATATATGCTTTTTAAAGTGTATATATTTTTCACGATTACTACTGATTATGTTGGATAAAAATTTCTTGGCGGTCTGAGGCAGGGAGCAGGGTGCGCGTGTACTGGTGTTGTCCCAATACCAATATTTTGGTAGCGGTACCGGTACCAAAATTATTTCTATACTTTTTGGTACTTTTCTAAATAAAGGGGACCGCAAAAATTGCATTATTGGCTTTATTTTAACAAAAAAACTTAGGGTACATTAAACATACCGATATGTTTCTTATTGCAGTTAAGTCCTTAAATAAAATAGTGAAGATACAAGACAACTTGTCTTTTAGTAGTAAGTAAACAAACAAAGGATCCTAATTTAGCTGCTGACATATGCAGTAACATGTTGTGTCATTTATCATTCTATTATTTTGTCAACATAATTAAGTACAAGTGGTAGAAAATGAATTATTAATCTACTTGTTCATTTACTGTTAATATCTGCTTACTTTCTCTTTTAACATGTTCTATCTCTCGTGATTTAGGGCTATATAAGTAAACTTTTGATTGATTGATAGAATAACCAAGCTGTAACGACATTGTTATTGTAAGCGCAAACTGTTTTTCTAGTGTAGTAACACATCATCTTGCAATGACATTAGCCTTAAGCTAGCTACTGCGTCATAAGATGAATGGCTTTTGAGTTTGTAATGCACAACACAATGAGATAAAACACCAATCTGTACTGGCTGAAAAACATGAACAATAATATTACAGTATCTGTAAACTATTAGCCCACATTTCATGTTTTGTTTGTAGACAGCTAGCTCGACAGCGTTTGTAAAGTAATAACAAGCATGACGTGCTGCATGTATCATGATCAATATTAAAGTGACTCATTCGATGGACGTCTGTGTAGTCCAGCTTGCCTGAGACCTTTTTTTCAGGTTTAGTTTGGGTACGCACGCCATTTACGTCGGCGTAGCTTGTCTCCAAGTTCCACATTTGCACCGCCAAGTCATGCCGATCTCACTCTCTCGGCTTTCGTCTGCTCCAACGTTTCACTCTCTCTTTGATTTTGCTTCTATAACCAGCAGTTCATCCTCCCTATATTCAGCTTCAAAACGATAAGCCTATGAATCCTCATTCGTCCAAAAATAGTTGTCTTCTTTGTCTGTTACCAAGTCTGCCATTATTAAAACACACTCACGTTTGTTTCCGGGAGTAGGAACACACATTTGTTGCCGTAAGTCGGAAATGTGCTGCTATGGAAACGGAAATAAATGCGTTGAGGAAAGAAGTTCTGGTAATGCATAAAATGACCAAATACGGTAAATATTGAACATATTACAATATTGCATTTCACGCTCTCTTTGATTTTGCGTCTATAACCAGCAGTTCATGCTCCGTATATTCAGCTTCAAAAAGATAAGACTATGAATTCTCATTTGTCCAAAAATAGTCGTATTCTTTTTTTGTTACCAAGTCTGCCATTATTGAAACACACTCGCGTTTGTTTCCGGAAGTAGGAACACAAATTTGTTGGTGGAAGTCGGAAATGTGCTGCTATGGAAATGGAAATAAATGCGCTGAGGAAAGAAGTTTCGGTAATGCATAAAATGACCAAATTCGGTAAATATTCAACATATTACATATTGTTATGAACGTGTCTCTTATTACATTCTATATATATTTGGAGCATATACATAACAGGTTGATGGCGGGTTTTGAAATTGTTTTAGAGGGCTTTTTTTGAAGGCTACAATGGTGACTCCTATTAGCCGCATTTTGCAAGCGTTTTTTTTTATCATCTTTAGAATCCTAAAAAAAAAAGACATGTGTGTTCTGGTCTTTCATTATGATTGTGAACAATAGGCAAAATTCCAAAAAAGTGCAGTTCCCCTTTAAGGCCGTTGAAGCGAAATGGAGTGCAGTACTTGACTGCAACCAGCAAAGGTGTTGTTGAGTCAGTCTCAACTAGTTTCCTATCTAAAATGAAAAAGACGCTATGGGAAGTTCAGAGAGTCCACTCTGTTTACACATAGTTGGCAGGGTGCACTTTGTAAATGACGATTTGGATTTAGAGGCTTAACACCATGGATATATTGTCCTTGTTAATCATCTATCCGTTATTTTTTACACAGCTGCAAAGTTAGACGGGCCGTGAAGAAAAAAGATGGGAGGTTGTCATCAATTTGTGTGTCAGATTCTGTTTACTGCAAAATATAGGTGATCATCTGAAATGCAAGGAAAATGATGCAACGCCATGCAATCATTATGTTTACTTGACCACTCTTGAAATATGTGAATGTAATGCCTCAAATCCCACCCCGCCCCCTCTCTTGGTGGGGTCTGTCTAATAACTGCCAGTGTGTCGAATAGGGGGAAATGAGCTTGGCTTTTTTTTACGAGCTCAGCCCACCCGGGGCTTTAATTAGAATGAAATCACTGGAGGGCGCCTCTGCCATAAACAAGCATAACAACCTAACCCTGTGACGCATGTAAAATATTACGCACTGTGACGCTTCTCTGATGAATTTTACATTTAAAAACGCATCTGCATATTTAAACGTCGAAGCATCTCGTTCTCGCCTCTACCCCTCTTGGAATTGTTATGAAGATATTCATGTGTTATGTTGCCTGTGAACAAATCATGACTGATCAGATTGCATGCAAGGCCTGTGTGTGTGTGTGTGTGTGTGTGTGTGTGTGTGTGTGTGTGTGTGTGTGTGTGTGTGTGTGTGTGCACGGAGGCAGAAAAGTGGTGCATAATGCCCTGGAATAGACAACTAATTATGTGTAAAGATCACAAATCAAGTCGTAACTAGCAAGGTTGACTGGTGGAAGTGTTGATTCATAAAAGTAAAAATGTCAGATAGTGTACACATAAATTAGGTCTATTCAACTGAATTGTTTTGTTGATATTCTGATATTCGCTTTTTGAGAACCAGCATCCTCTGCAGCGGACATTTGTTTTTTTCCCGTTATGCAGACTATAAGTGTCCACTCCAGTGGATGATAGCCTTTAAGAGGTTAAAATGTTAAATGCAGTGATCTGCCATGTGTTTACACTGCCCTAAGTTCCTCTGTACAACAGGAGCGCTCTAGTGTTTGCAGGAATTTGCAAAAATGTTAGCCTCTCCCAAATGATGTCCTTCCTGCATGGGTCAGATTTGGCCCACGGGCAGCCAGTTGAATAGCCCTAACATGAACTGAGTCATTTCAATCGGTTATGCCAGGGGTCCCCAAACTTTTTGACTCGGGGACCGCATTGGGTTAAAAAATTCTGTCCGGGGGCCGGGCTGTGTATATATATATATATATATATATATATATATATATATATATATATATATATATATGTGTGTGTATATATATATATATATATATATATATATATATATATATATATATATATATATATATATATATATATGTATATATATGCACACGTTAGGTCAGGAAAAAACACAGAGGTTATTTCATCCCTACAAGCCTGTTTCGCAGGTTTCCCTGTTCTTCAGGGGATTTTATTATATTATATATAGTATGAAATCCCCTGAAGAGCAGGAAAACCTGTGAAACAGGCTTGTAGGGATGAAATAGCCTCTGTGTTTTTTCCTGCAAGCCTGTTTCGCAGGTTTCCGTGCTCTTCAGGGGATTTTATTATATTGTATATATTACAAAATCCCCTGAAGAGCAGGGAAACCTGCAAAACAGGCTTGTAGGGATGAAATAGCCTCTGTGTTTTTTCCTGACCTACTGTATTGAGCACTGTATAACGGATAAACCACATAAACCTAGACTATATATATTAATATATATATTAATATATATATATATATATATATATATATATATATATATATATATATATATATATATATATATATACACACTGTATATATATGTATATATATATATATTCCGAGCGCGATGATGTCACGTTATCGATGGGAAAATGCATTTTTAGACAATATAATTTGCCTGAGCGGCTAGGAGACTCCAAGAGTAACAAGCGGTAGAAAATGGATTAGAAAGGACATCAATCCATCCATTTTCTACCGCTTGTCCCTTTTGAGGTCACAGGGGGTGCTGGAGCCAGCTGCATTCGGGCGGAAGGCGGAGTACACCCTGGACAAGTCGCCATCTCATCACAGGGCCAACACAGATAGACATACAACATTCACACTCACATTCACACTAGGGCCAATTTAGTGTTGCCAATCAACCTATACAGATTTTAAAAAATAATCATTTTAACTTGGGACTTCCCGCGGGCTGGATTTTGGACGCTGGCGGGCCGCATCTGGCCCGCGGGCCGTAGTTTGGGGACCCTTGGGTTATGCTTTGTATTTTCTAGGAAATCACTACCATCACACATAGTCCTTTGTTCTTTGCGCCGAGCTGTGTTTTCATCAAGCGGACCAGCTGGCACTACAGATCAGTAACCATGATCTTGGTCATGTTTCCACTGTGACGTGAGTAATTACTTTATTGTCCAGAATATAAGACTACTCCGCTCAATTTTTTTTTACAGCAGATCTCTGGATGTTGGTCTGCGTAAAATGTGAGCGACATGAAAAACATCTCTGACTCACTGGTCTGGCGAAAACTGCTTGTTTATACCCTACTGAGAACCAACGTCCTCTGCAGTGGAAATTTGTGTTTTGCATCACGGCGGTTTTTTGCTAAAGAAATTGACCAAAAACAAATGTCCACTGCAGACGACACTGGATTAGGAGGATCTAAACCCGGATAAAGGACAACCTATCTTTTTAAGCCCTTCCAGACAAAAAATATTGTCTTATATTCAGGTCAGTACAGGAGTATTATCGTAACAACAAAAAACGATTACTAATCAAACGAAAAGTTAAACAGTGTGTTTTCGATATTTCACAATTTTTTACAATGCAACGAAATGCGAAAAGATTCCAACTATACCGCTTGGTGCAAACAAGGCGAGTTACCACATATCGAGTTTTAACGGGACCTACCTTCTGTTTCCGCCTCTCCTTGCGCTTGTCTTCCGTGTCCTGCAGCATCTTCTCTCGCCACAGGTCGAAAAAGTAGGAAGGATTGGTGTAGAACTTTAGGCCTTCCTTCCCGTCATCTCTGCACAAAAAGAGATTACGTTCTTAAAGCCCCACTTAAGAACTTTCAGTTTTGGTTGATTTTGCCGGTGCCAGTGGACCAAAGCGATATTGTTTTGCCTGAAGGAAAACCACATTCCCATAAAGACCAGCACATAGGGTTAGTCGGTCAGTATGACGGATCTTTCCACTGTAGGAACCTACATATTGTGCTCAAACTTTGTGTTTGTGGTTTGCAGTCATTGCATTGTTTTTTCTTCTTACAGTACTTTTGAGTTTGTTGCGTGGCTGGTCGTGTCAGTGTGGAACTGCGAACTATCAAGCTGCTGGTTATTTATTGCTACCACGCAAATTTCCAATGGCTAACATTAGCATTATCATTTAGATTTGAGCATCAACAATTATTTACTAGTCCAGAAAGGAGCAGAGCCAAGGCAGCTTTGGTCGAAAATCCTGTTTTGTCTTTGAGCTCATGCCAAAAGCCTGGCCAATGTTGATCCTTGACTGTCCTTTTATCCGGGTAACCTCCCTTATTCCTTTTTTTGTCTCCTCAGCCAAAACTTTTCGTTTCTTTGGTTGTTTTGCAGCTTCTGCCATGATAGCAGTAATTGCACGTAAGCATTCGCATCGACTTCCGTCTTTGTAACAAATGGGGAAAGGGGGAGGGACGTATGCCGTAAAGCAAGTCAGAACATTTGTATTTTTTTTTGTGTGACGGTTCCTGCCACCCTCTTCAAAGTTGCCTAGTGCCAGGGAAAGCGATACAGACCCCCCTCGAGCCATGACAGAGGTGTCATTCAACTAGTTGTAAGTCCATGTATCATCCCATTTTATGAAGGTTGAAAAGCTACTGAGTGCTGCTTTAATATTTCTTAAATTAAGGTTCAGGGTTAGCTCCATTATCCTGCTTGAGAACCAGCGTCCTCTGCAAGGGACATTTGTGGACATGGTATTTTGTCTTTTAACAGAATTTCGAACTCTAACAAAAGAAAACAGGCTGCAGCTAAATGTCCACAATGGAAAAAATGCTTGATATGCCCAAGTGAGCCATCAAATAACTTCTCACTTGTACTATTATGAGAGGTTTTTGTGGCTCATGGTCACCAGAGGGTATATGTATGACATTATAGGGTGGGAAAATCAAAAGATCAGACAAGATGTCACATCAAAGGTTCTCTCTTCAAGCAAAAATGATCGCACAACTGCAAAAAAGACACAAAAGGGGACAGATAGGACCCCCATTTTTATAGTGTAGTCGTCATAGGGATTTAATCGGTATCTTCATTAACAAATAAAATGCTGTCAAAAACACCAGAAACATTTATTTCACTTTTTCCACACAGCCGAGAGCCTCTTTCTCACTCTCGAGTCTCTGGATAGTTACTTTAAAAGGACATTTAATGATGTTGTAACAGAAGTATGTCTCTGTAGTGCCTGTTTATAAGACATACTGTATCTATCCTCTCCCTCACTTGTTGCTTGGTGAAAATTAAAAGCAGGCTTAGGCAGTCAGCTACAGACAAAAAGCATTAAGTTTAATAGTTTAAGGATAGTTTTTCTAACCTTGCATGATGTATATGATTTATGGCATTTATTTCAGTCGACAAGAACAAAGTTAAAGCGTGTATGTAGTGGCTGAGCATAGCACAATAGCACACAGTGTTTGAGGCAGGCATGGATAGGGTTGCCTAGTTTCTAAAAAGGCAGGGCCGGCCGACCCAATTGTCTTCATTCCAACTAGACTGGTCAATTTTTTGACTTAGACTTAGACAAACTTTATTGATCCACAAGGGAAATTGTTCCACACAGTAGCTCGGTTACAAAGGATGGAAAGGGTAAGGACGGAAAGGATAATGCAGGTATAAAGTAGACTAAAAATGTACCATAGTAGCAATACAAAATATAACATATATGTAATATTTACATATTATCCATCCATCCGTCCATTCTTTTTCTACCGCTTTTCCCTTTCTGGGTCGCAGGGGGTGCTGGAGTCTATCTCAGCTGCATACTCTATATACAGTATATAATATATACTGATTATATTGTTTATGCTTTTTTGTGATTTTGAAAATTTTTTACACTTTTTGACTTAAACCTAAAATTGTATCGGATGCATGTTTTAGAATAATACAAGTTTATCAGAAACAAATTATTCGATAATTAATTTTTGTGCAAATTATCAAAAATAAGAGTCTTTTGACTTTTTCTCTGATTTAGCTTAATGTTTGGTAGGGCTATTTTAGTTTTCTTATTGTTGGCAAAGCAGGAAATGGCTACAAAATAAATATTTTGTTAAATTTTATACAAAGGACTCTTGTCATTCATTAATTCCATTGTAATTTTTTTTTTAAACTATTTTTGCTTTTCACGGAAATACAGGCATGGCCGCCTAAATGTAGGTGGGCCCCCAGGGCTGAGGGAAACCCTCAACCACCCTTTTTCTCCCCCAAAAAAACAACCATAAACACTCCCTGCTCTAAAAAACAGTTTGAAAAAAAATATCATGATTTTATTCAACAAAACAGCAACAAAATGCAAAAATGTTATCCATTTAAAAAATCTTCTTCTCAATGGGCGCATGCACGTCTGTGCGGGTGTAACAGAGGCCAGTCAACTTCAAAAATAGTGCTGGCGGTCCGGGAGATCGCCTGTGCTTTTAGTTCAGTAGTCAGGATGCCGGCCTTTTACACCAGCAACCTGGGTTTGAGCCCCGCTGGGAGCAGTAGGAAAACAATGCTGCCAAGAGAGAGTACACAGAGCTGCCGTCAAAATCAGGGGCCCCTGATTGGTTGAACGATATAGCTACCAATTCAGCAAGATGCTGTGCAGCACGACTGATAGAGATGACCCAATTCTACAACGAGACACTACAAGTGCAAACTGCTAAATTGTGAGCAGAGTTTAGGTGTTTGCATAAATCATTATGCAGGGATGTAGCGCTGAATTTCTATTTTGCTGGTGGACGAGCGATAAAAGTGGAGTGTTGGCACTCAGGATTCATGTTAGAAGCCTGGGGAGAAGTCCCAGTGAGCCTCCTGGTGTGAGGTGTAAAGGAGAGTCAAGGAGAGGACAAAAGAAGAAAAAAAGACGGTGTAAGGGATGAAAACATGACGTATAATCTCAGTGAGAGGTCCTAATAAGACCAGCGATGGGAAGTAAGAATACTGTGACCATTCTCATACAAACTGGACCCAACCAGACAGCTGCTTAACTAGGAACATTTTCTGCTCAGCAATACGTCGTCTTGTGTGAATCACATCTGCCGTCGGGAAGACCTCAGCTGGCACTAGACAAGGCGTTTCAAATAAGAGAAGGATATCGCGTCACTGAGTCAATCACCTACACCTGCCCCTTGCTTGGTTCTGCTCTGTCAGACCCTGAAGGATAACACAACCACACAACTCCTTTTGGATACCACAGTGTTGCTCTCCTCGCTCAATAGCCCTCATGTCATTTTCCCATAGACAAAGTAGGGCGACTGCATTCAGGCGGTATTTGTTTCTTGAACCACTGCACACCAAAGACTGAACATTTCTCAAAGCATACCCCTCTACCGTGTTGCCTGAGCAATTATATTTCTGACCGATACACCACATGGTGGTGCTGTTATTACAGTATACCCAGGGTCGTGTATAAAAGCGTATGGCCAGCTGAACATACAGGTGCCAGGACCGCTACTGTGCGGCTGTGCTCGGATCCATGCAATTGCTGTCGTTTTGACGTTAGTTTTTCTGCCGAAATAAACCAAAATAATATGTCTATGTATGATTCTAATCATACTCCAGCTCATAAACTTACGATAAAACGTGAAAAGTAATAATTTTACAGCCGTATTTGACCCACTCTGCTGTTTCATTCCTGCTGTGTTCCGTTACCAGTAGGCACCTGACGACGCAATAAACGTTAAAAAAATACAAGGAACAACCAAAAATAAAACTTATTACCCTCATTTTGCCAAAATCATCATTAGCTTTGGACCAACTATCATGGAGAAATTATGAATTATGTGTGAAGCATGTCAAGTGTGGTGGCTGCCTCTAATGTATGTGTAATCACTGTATATACAATCCTTCCATCCATTTCTACTGCTGTGCTGGAGCCTATCCCAGCTGCATTTGGACAAAAGGCAGGCTACACCCTTCACACTCACATTCACACACTCGGGCCAATTTAGTGTGGCCACTCGTTATGTATTATTCTAACTGATCGTTCTTTTTTGTAACTTTGTACTTATTTCCCCATATTTCTGCACAATGACTTAGATATGGTAACACTGGCAAGCAGTAGAGAATATCAGTGGTGTGCCGTCAGGGCCAGCAAGGCCTTCTCTGCTGGCCTAACATATCCAGAAATGATGATCATAATTAAAGATAAAAGTCTTTTTTTTTTACTTTCCTTAAATATCTAAAATTATTCATATTCTCTTCATGTTATAGTATGCTCCTTCCAATGCTGTTATTTTTAGGTTAGAGTTTGTATCCAATCAGAATTCAGCTAGCTTATGTTGCCATGCTGTACCAAATCTGCCCGAAGCCTTCAGAATCAACAATGCGGGGTCCGTGCACTGTAAGTGAACGGGGACATAGAGTTGATAGACAATTGCGATAGCCAATCAGATCACGAGTTGTTGTCAGTAAGGCCTTCTAGCTGGGGAGTCCCAAGTGAGTATCCAATCACAAGTTGCGAAAACAGGAAGTGGCACAGGAGCCATACGAGCCATAGAAAGGCACAGAAAACTCGCCGGTACTCACAAGGAAGGACAGCAACATGTTGATTAGGTGGCAGATATATATTTGCAAGGCCGTTTTCAAGAAGGATACTTAGGAGAAACTACATCTTGTGAGACGAGGTCGGCGATGAAATGGGGAAATGCCCGCCATTTCCACTCGAATCAACCGACGACAAGGGGCTATACGGCGTCGAATGGGTTCTACAAATTGTGAGTTCAAATATTATATTTCTTTATTTTTTCACGTTTAATATGTTTTTTGCAATTTTAATTTTGACAGTACCACATATGATATGTTTTAATTGCTGATACAGATTTATTGATTTTTAAATGCGCCAGAAAATAACTCGTTTTGTACACTGTTGTAGTGCGTAAATGTGTTTCTGTATAGTATTTCTCCAGCAATGGTCATGTGGTGACATAAATTATAGTATTTTGAGAGGTAATCATTGAAGTCGGACATCACTGAAGGCCTAGGTGGGAAACGCACGGCCCGCCACTGGAGAATATGGAGTGCTTTTTTTGTCCAGAAAATATTTTGCTTTAGTCATTATTGACATATTTCTTGCCACTTTATGTTGTATATTTTTTTAATAAGATTTTTAGTTTGCTTTTCCATCTATTATTAAATCCAGAATTTGGATTTTTTAACTTTTTCAATGTCCCTCTCTTTGTATATGTGTTTGACTTTCTCTTCTGCTGCTACTGAATCGCATTATTTTAGTTTTACGGAGATTCGTCTGTTTCTGTTTAGCCATCTCTTGAATTTATTAATTAATTCTGTTACTATTTGTATTAGCGTCTGTGCGATCTCTCCTTAACGAAACAGAGACGTGTTGTTCGCAAACCTTCACTTCCCATACTTGTCTTCTTTCCGGGTTGTGGGGAAAGGGATGTAAAAGCTTTCCACTATTCTCTATTTGTGTCGAAAAAGTAACGAGGAAGCACTGCAAACACATAGGATCAGCTCAAAGTAGTAGTCACGTGAGTGACTTTTGACCAATCATTGAGGATCGCCTGAAACTGAGTTGGCCATACTCTCTTCATACACGACTCTGAGTAGAGGTGGGGGAAAATGGTAGATTTTTAGATTAATCACAATTTGGACATGGAAGATTATAAAATCAATTAGTAAATGTCAATAATCGATTTATTTATTGTAAATAATGTAATGCAGATCTTGTCTAAAATTTGGCTGACTGCTGCTGGACACCTTTCCTGAGAGATCCAACCAGCATCTTTATTATAAGGCACTTATTGTTACGCTGTCAGGGCATTGTGATGCTGGAGGTCGTCTTTTCAAGATGCAGAGGAACGTCAGGAAGCGGCTTGCAGGTGGGGATAAATTATTTATTCTAGATGCAGACAAAAATATGCTGCGCGGTGCCCACGGCACGGAAAACAAGAAGGATAGCCAAAAGATGCTAGTAAAAAAACAGACTAGGAGCGTAAACGAGAACGTAACTTTGTTGCATGGGAGCAAACACAACCACCAGGCCGAGTGAGGCCAGGGCATAGACTAAATAGCTCTCTGATTAGTGCTCGGGAACAGGTGAGCGTCCCGAACACCAATCAGAGGCAGGTGAAAGTAATCTGCCGTCATAGTAACTAAAACAACACAAACTCAAGGGTGCTGAAAACACAAGTGAATCTCAAAACGCGACAAACTATGATCCGGGCACCGAATCCTCACACTTCCAGTATTGCACATGTTTAATATAACATAATAAATGTAATGGGAATTTATTTAATGTTTCTTATTATGAATTATGCACTGTTTTTAAATGTTTCAACTGATAAACGCTTATTTAGTGAAACGAAATGTAAAACTGCATCAATAATCGATTTTTAATCGAATCGTAGCTCCTGAATCGTAATCGTAATCGAATCTTGAGGTGCCCAAAGATTCCCACCTCTCACTCTGAGTATACCCCAAAGTTTGACCCAATGCATCAGATTGACTCAACATGTCTTAACTGTCCACTGTAACTTTAAGGTGTCTGGCTGTATCTCCATGAAATTTGGTACACACTTATGGGGCACCGACAAGCACCTGTGTGTAAAATTTGAGCGGGATTGGTAGAAAAACATGGCCACCATGGAGCAAAACACTGGGGGCGGGACTTAGCGAGTAACTTGCCATAAGTCTTTGACCGTTTGTCTAATAATTATAAAATGTTGATGCTATCTGTAATACATGAATGCTTGCATGTTTTCCCAAGCATTTTGAGCATAACCCATAGGGGGTGCCACACGTCCTCAATTTTTCCACATGCTTCAGTGCAACAAGTGGAAGACATGGCCCAGGCCACGGGTCGGCAACCCAACATGTTGAAAAAGCCATATTGGACCAAAAATACAAAAAAATAATCTGTCTGGAGCTGCAAAAAGTTAAAAGCCTTATTTAAGTGTTATAATGAAGGCAACACATTAAGTTAGTGCCTCAGAGGGTTAGATAACTCCTGGAAATGACTGACTTAAAGTTAAGTTAAATGTTAAAGTACCAATGATTGTCACACACACACTAGGTGTGGTGAAATGTGTCCTCTGCATTTGACCCATCCCCGTGTTCACCCCCTGGGAGGTGAGGGGAGCAGTGGGCAGCAGCGCTGGCCACGCCCTGAATAATTTTTGGTGATTGCTGCCAAAGGTATAGATGTGTGTCTCCAAGTTAAAGGATAGGACAGGCTGTCTTCTTCTAATGGATTCATTACAATCTTTTCAAGCTGAGTAACGTTTGCTGTGGTCTGGAACAACATGGTAATGTTTGCTGTGATCTGGAACAACATTGTAACGTTTGCTGTGGTCTGGAACAACATGGCACACAATCAGAAATACAGGCAATATTACATACAGATATTGTGTCATGGGACATGCAAATATAAATTAAATGCACAAGGAAATAAGTAAAGGAAATTAAATGAACTCAAATATACCTACAAACGAGGCATAATGACGCAATATGTACACACAGCTAGCCTAAATAGCATGTTCGCATGGATTGTTAGCATTCCACGCAGGTCAATAACATCAACAAAGCTCACCTTTGTGCATTCACGCACAGCATAAAACGTTTGGTGGACAAAATGAGACAAAGAAGGAGTGGCATAAAACATGTCTGTCTGTGGCAGCGACGGAGAAAGTTGTACATGTAAACAAAATATGGTGAGTTCAAGGACCGCCAAAATTAGTAGGACAAAACAGAAGCATAAACACAAACATATTAAACAGTGGGCGGTGCTAAAGAGCCGCAGGTTGCTGACCCCCGGCCCAGGCGGATGTTGTTTATGGAAATTCATAGAATCTGACCTGTAAGGCGTAAGGATGTTGAGAGGTGGCGGTTGCTCGCAAGCCTGGAAGGTCTCCTGCATTGGAACTGGCAGCGACTCGCGGTCAAACAGCTGCTGGTCTTGGATAGTGGAACTCCTGAAGGCCTTCCTCATTGTAATGTCCTGTAGTGACACTGAGGAAGACATGGGAAGATATTGTTAACTTGAATCTTATGGTTGATACTATCTGTGTGTCACCTGGGAAACCATTACAACCGGATCAGTACCTCAAACATTACATCATCTACCCCCCCATTAATGCAACTCAATAACCAAACTAGACTCAGCTAAGACTGCGCTCCTGAAACAGGATGGTTCTATTGATTTGTCGGGGGTGGCTGCGCTAACTCCCAATCTGTAGAGCCAAGTGAAAACAGAAAATCTCAGATGGAAATCCACAGTCTGAATTATTCATGTAGAAGTGACGAATGGATACACTTTACTGCTACCTCAAGGGAAGACAGTAAAAGCAACTGGGATGGGAAGAAGCATTGTTTAAGTTAAACTGAACGCATTGTGGCCTAAACTCTAAATAGTAGAAAAAGACTAAAAGACTTCCACTGATCATGGTGATGATTCCCACAGACTCTTGATGCAAGGTAGCGCTCCAAAAACACCCGCGTGGGATTAGAGGCAGATGGGAAGTGGAAGGTGAGGGGCGGTAGAGTTTGCTGAGACCAAAAACAAAACTAAGATGGAAGCATTGAAGTAAAAGACAGGTAATGGGTAAAAAGGTACACATTAAAAAATAGTAGGGTTTTAAATGTTCGTTTAAATTGCAGGGGGATGGGGGAGGGCCGCTACAAACGTAAAAACACTAATGTAATTATATGAAACAATTGTACTCTAGAAAGAATACTGTTACTTTAGAACAATATGACTTAAGTAAAAGTAAAAAGTAGTCATCCAAACAATTACTTGAGTAAGAATTCAGTGAAAAAAAATACTCAATTACTGAGCAACTGGTGCGTAACTCTATTATTTAGTAAAATTTTTTCATTAAAGTTACACTACAAACATAGTTTGTGTGTGTGTGTGTGTGTGTGTGGGTGTGGGTGTTCTTGTATTTCTACCCTTCTTGAGACAACAGTATGGAAAAGTACCTTCCATATGAGGAACGGTGGACAAGTTAGGACATTAACCATGGTCCCAATACGGAAAACCATTGCATCAAATAGAGAATGTCTCGTTTGCACCCCTGGTGGTGAAATCTATCAACATTGGGACCAGGGTGGTCCCAAAAAGGAGGGATTTTTCAAAATGACTGTGTGTCGCTTTTAAAAGTGCTCCCCCTCTGGTCACCATATGAAATAACAAGTGTGTGTCAACATTTGAAGTGGTCCCCTGTTGGCCAGAAGATTGAAGATTGAAGATTAAAAACCAATTACAAACAAAAATATTCACAAAAAAAAAAAATTAACTAAAAGCTTATCTTTTCTATATTTGCATAGTATGTATATATTATTAATGTTGTAAATACAAATCTTTATATATCTTGAAAGGGTGATCCTAAAGAGGTAGGAATTTTTCTGAGGTCTCAAGAAGGTAACAAATACAAGAATGTGTATGTGTGTGTGTGTCCGTGTGTGTGTGTGTGTGTGTGTGTACATAAGATGCACAATTAGGACGTTATAACAGGGCTAATGTTAGCGTATGGGCAGCTAAAAACTAAACAACATCCACAACGTCTACAACTTAGCGATCGCAACATGTTTTCTCTAGTTGGAAGTGAAATTTTTGTAGGCTGAAATGCAAACATTTCTCCTGACACAGATGACAGTGCATGATATAAATGTTATTTTTCATAGTTCGCAAGTAAATATTGTAGGGTTGTGCTCAACAGCCCTAAAATAAATATAATGATGATAGTGATGGAAATTAAACTTAGTAACGCATTTAAAGTAGTGTCGTCTTCATAAAAATACGCAAGTAGAAGTAAAACATTTGTTGCATTAGAACTACCCTGACAAGTACAATTTATCCAAAAAAGTTATTTAATTACATTTAACGGAGTAAATGTAGCCCTCTTGTGGCTTACAGCACAGTCCTTTTCAACATCATGCTAGATTGTCCTAACTACTGAACAAAACCACAAAGATCAAACTTACAGCTGCTGTACACAACTCATAGCTGAGACTGATATTTGGCCAAACTCTAATCTTTATTTTAGGATGTGTCTCTTATCTGTGTTGGCCCTGCGATGAGGTGGCGATTTGTATAGGGTGTACCCCGCCTTCCGCCAGAGTGCAGCTGGGATAGACTCCTGCACCCCCCGCGACCCCGAGAGGGACAAGCGATAGAACATTTTTACTTTACGACATCATGAAACGCTGAAACTTTAGGAACCTCCCCTCTCTAGAACGGGAGCAAACAGATGATTGTTCTTACGTTTGGTGCTCATAAACAAGCTCCAGGGCAGTGCTTATCAAAAGGTGGGGTGGTGAGATGTCAGGGGTTGGGGGGACATCCTGTATTAGTGTCTTAATTCATGCTTGAACAATACACATGCATCCTGCTAGGTGTCAGCAGTGCTTGAATTAATCCAGAGTTGTGTGTAAAGAGAGTATGGCCAACTCGGTTTCAGACTATCTCCTAAATTATTGGTCAAAAAGCACTCACGTGACCACAGGGAGCCATGTTTGCTTCCAACTTTGAGCTGGCCACAGCTGAAACTATGCCTACACTCCACTTCCTCATTCGACCTCTCTTTTTATTGAATAGTTTATTGGTCGTGTAAACTTGTGTATTGATACACAGTTGACACACTGTTATTAATATATATATATATATTTTTTAATGATTACACACATACAAGCAAATCAACAGTAAATTATGGATTTATATATATATATATATATATATATATATATATATATATATATATACAGTTACTGTATATAGTAGGTAGATCCTGGCCTCTATGGCTCTAGTGCTTATGGCCTGTTCTTGTGCTGCCATGATTAGTGCCTCTGTGCTGTCTGCCAGTCCTATATATATATATATATATATATATCCATTTTCTACCGCTTGTCCTGTTCAGGGTCGCGGGGGGTGCTGGAGCCTATCTCAGCTGCATTCGGGCGGAAGGCGGGGTACACCCTGGACAAGTCGCCACCTCATCGCAGATATATATAAATACATATGTATATATATGCAATACATATATATATATATATACATATACATACATAACATCCATATATACATACATATATATATATATACATATATATATAAACTGTATATATATATACATATATACTGTATACATATATACATACCAGTGACGTGCGGCGAGGTTCATGGTTGGTGAGGCACTGACTTCATCACAGTCAGATTTACAAACGTATGAACCCTAAAGAGTATCTTATTCACCATTTGATTGGCAGCAGTTAACGGGTTATGTTTAAAAGCTCATACCAGCATTCTTCCCTGCTTGGCACTCAGCATCAAGGGTTGGAATTGGGGGTTAAATCAACAAAAATTATTCCCGGGCGATGCGCCGCTGCTGCCCACTGCTCCCCTCACCTCCCAGGGGGTGAAAAAGGGGATGGGTCAAATGCAGACGACAAATTTCATTACACCTAGTGTGTGTGAGACAATCATTGGTACTTTAACTTAACTTTAACTTTACACATACAAACTGTAGCACACAAAAAAGCACATTTAATAAAAAAACGTTATTATGGTCTTACCTTTACTTATAAATGAAGTCCATGCGCCGCTGTTGTGCTGGATTAATGCACCCCCTGACGGGAGTGTTATATGAACTAAAGCCCTCACTTAAACTTTCCACGTGCAAGATTGGATCTATTTAAAAAAGTGTAACCGAGGGTTTATAAATGTCGCCTATACTGTATGAAACTACAAAATAACAAACACGGAGGCTCCAGTTTACACGAGGACCACTTTATTTACCTTCTTTCAAAAGCCTGCGCTCCACTCCAACTCATCGCTTCCGCTCTTAGCGCCTTCAAAATAAGAGCTCAAGGCATATACTGTATAACAGCGCATAACAGGAACTTTACATCACAAAGAGGAAAGCCCATAAAAATAGGTTGCAAAAGTTATTTAATAAGAAGCCAAAAAGTGCAAAAACAATAATGTTCGTGTTGGAGGAGTTGTGAATTAGATACACCTGCAGTCTGCAGGTGTACCTAATGTTGTGGCCCTGCAGTCATTCACAACTCCTCCAACACGAACATTATTGTTTTTGCACTTTTTGGCTTCTTATGAAATAACTTTTTTAAATAGATTCAATCTTGCACGTGGAAAGTTTAAGTGTGGGCTTTAGTTGATATAACACTCCCGTCAGGGGGTGCTTTCTACGGCGGGGGTGCAGGAGGCGGATTACTGCGAGCCTCAGCCAGTGCGTCTTTTGCAGCCGTTTTATGATCGCTCAGCACAAGAAATACGTTACACACATACAGTTGTTGACAAAAGACACTGTACATTATATACCTCAGCTAACTAAACTATGGAAATGTATAATATAATTCATATAGCAATACGGTCTCACTGCACAGCAGACCAGCAGTTAGCCGAGTCCAGAATCCATGGTGAGGCACAACGCAGTGACGTGCCTCAACTGGCTGCTGTTCACCGCACCGTCTCTTCTCAGTATTTGAATGGCAAATGTGAAAATTCAGCGATTTTAAATAAAAATAATCTAAAACTGGTGAAGTTAAATGGAAAATAACTTTATAGTATAATTACTGGATAAATATAACAATTTAATACCATTTTTTTCTTTTTACATTTTTTTTTCTTTCCATGAAGGCAGGTGAGGCCCCGCCTCACCTGCCTCTAGTGACTGCACGTCACTGGTACATACATACATACATACATACATACATACATACATACATATATATATATATATATATATATATATACACTGTATATACATACATATATACATACATGCATATATATATACATATATATATATACAAATATATATATATATATATGTGTGTGTATATATACATATATATATATATCTGTATACATATATATATATATATATATATATATATATATATATATATATATATATATATATATATATGTATATATATATATATATATATATATGTATATTTATACATACATATATACATCAACCTTTTTTTGGTTGATCTGTGTATTTTACTGCGCTGTCGGGAGCATGTTATACAGTCTGCTTGTCACTAAACACTGCATGAAAGGATACAGCATCAAATACGACTGCAAAATTATACTTTAACAAAATAAAAACATCTTAATGTAAGTTTATGAGCAGAAGTATGTTTAAAACTATATTTAAACATATTATTAAAGTAAATTTTGTCAGGAAAACTACTGTCAGAATGATCGCAATGCATGCTTCCGGGCACAGCCACACACATCCTTGATAGCAAACATGGCACTTACTGTTAGTTGTCCTTACTCTCTTTATACACGACTCTGAATTTATCAACAATCTGTTATTGACTGAAAAAAACAAAAAAACAAGCTGAGTACAGCATCTACAGTACACTCTGGATTTCAACACATTGGATGTGGATGAAAACACATTCAGACGACGTCCAATGGGATACAATAGGCCCTTTTCCATGGTTCCCTGAACTTTAGGTCCCTGGAGAAGTGTGTGGTTTGTGTTTTTCCACTGCATTTCACAGTTCAGGGTAACTTATACAAATCAGGCTGATTGAGTATGGAGGAGTGGTTTACTATATTTCTACACTGATACCATGTAAATAAACAGACAATAATAGGTCAGAGTTATTTTACTAAAAAGTAAGTAAATGAAATACAAAGCAATTATATACAAAACACTATGATTTAAAAAATAAAGTGTACAGAATTGTTCATAAAAAGTCAGGCTTTTTATTAACACATCAGCTTTAGCGTTAGCTTGTTAGCATTAACATTCTGTTCATTCGGGTTGAGGATAGTAACTACACAAATGGAGTGTTACTATACTTTTACAATATGTAAAAAAGTAAATAGTTAATATTAGATGTCATTTACTTTCATTTCACTCGTGTGCTGCTTCCCTTATTTTACATTTCTCCAACGAAGTCTCTAAATTTGCTTTATACTCCACTGTAACTATGTTTAAAAGGGTCAGTCCACTTCTCGTAGCTTCGCTTAACAAAATTAAGTTTGTAAAAAGTAATTAACAACAATAAACTGCATATAGTTTAAAGACTAAAAGTAAAAACACTGCAAGATAGTTTAATTGATCAAAAGTTCCTGCAAGTCGAAAGTTACTTTTCTTCGTCTTTCTCTCTGTTGTCAAGTTTTTTATAACAGAAATACGCAAGAAATGACAAATAAGCCGTCGTGCATTATGTAATGGCAGTCGTGTGTTTGAAAAATAAGTTTTAGGAATGCCCCCACCTTGTTCAACCAATCAACGGTCGACAGCACAGCCCACCCACAATAAGGTTCCAGGAACCTTCTAAAAGGCCCATGTAGCTGGCAGGAACTGTGAAAAGTTCCTGAAGAACTAAATCTACTCGGGTAGTTTTTGGTGAAAACACAGGGGGAACTTTATTTTCCGAGGTAAAAGGGAAAGTTCCTGTAAAAGTCATTTGCAGTGGAAAAGCGCCTACTCTGGTACAGTGGTAACCTTCCCTCTGTTTTACTGTAAACCTTGCAGTAGTAGTAGTATACTAGAACGTTGTGGGAATTGTGCTTATATACTGTAGATTAGTGTTTCTTAACCCTACGGCCTTCTAGAGGGCCGCCAAAAAATATCTGTTTCTTCTTCTCTGGAGCTGAAGTCACAGAAGTTTCTTCAGCGCAAAAATTTGAACTAAAGTGGTAAAGCTGTATTTTTATTTGCACTTAACTGTTATTGACAATTTATTTCATAAACATATATATTGCTTCACGGTGGCAGAGGGGTTAGTGCATCTGCCTCACAATACGAAGGTCCTGAGTAGTCTTGGGTTCAATCCCGGGCTCGGGATCTTTCTGTGTGGAGTTTGCATGTTCTCCCCGTGACTGTGTGGGTTCCCTCCGGGTACTCCGGCTTCCTCCCACCTCCAAAGACATGCACCTGGGGATAAGTTGATTGGCAACACTAAATTGGCCCTAGTGTGTGAATGTTGTCTGTCTATCTGTGTTGGCCCTGCGATGAGGTGGCGACTTGTCCAGGGTGTACCCCGCCTTCCGCCCGATTGTAGCTGAGATAGGCTCCAGCGCCCCCCGCGACCCCAAAGGGAATAAGCGGTAGAAAATGGATGGATGGATGGATATATTGCCAAATCAAGAGTAAGATTACTAATTCAGGGTTAATATTCAAGTGGACCCGGGCCTCTCTGTAGTGGAAAAGTTGGGCCCCGGGGTCAAAAAGGTGATAACATCTACTCAAACAACAGCTACACGTTGGAAGAAAATGATGTTTTTAACCCTGCACAGTGCCAGTGGAGATTGCAGAAGGTGAATTTTAGCATGCAGGAGCAGTTGTACTGCAATGTAAATAATGTCCTATATTTCATCTGAGCTGCCTTTTGCTTTAAACCACCAAAGGGGTTTGTCTATTTAATATCTAAGAGGGAGCATTACCCATAAAGCCCTGATGTCCACACAGGGAATCTTGTAGCCTTAGTATCAGATGGAATTTGAGTCATGACGGTGGAAGAGGAACACAAAAGAAAACAACAGATGAAAATATCAATTCATGCGACAAAGTAGCAGATAGATCAGCGCACTGAAAGGATAGCAAAGCCAACCAGACTACATGAAAGAAAACCCACCTTGAGAGCTTTGTGGTGGCTTTGTGGCCTCCTGTAATAGCCTGCAGCCGGTGCAGCGATACAACGGTGCCATTAAATCGTGCAGGGATACGGGCCATTACTTTGGCGGGTTAAAGTGATAGGGGGAAAGAGAGGCTGACGGCACACAAATAGCATCCGTGCACGATGGAGGAAGGGCAGGGATCAATCAGTGAGATGAAAGAGGGCAACAAAGACAGAGACGTTGTTGGCCTTAAAGGGCAAAGTGAGGGTAGATGCCAGGTAGGAGTCTCCATCCGAATGTAGAAGCATGCATTTGTGTGATTAAAAGCTACAGATGGCACCGTATACATCATGGTGGATATCGCCCAGACCTTCAATTGAACATCTCTCATGTCATCCGCCATGTTCAGTGTCCTTTCACTTTGCACTGACCAACCATAATTCACTCCCGAGTGTCCCTGCACAATCTTGTCTACCTTTGGAGGTGACTCCAGTTAGAGAACATATTATATGATTACGATTCAGAGCCGAAATATGACTGCATGTCTTTTTGTAAGTCTAAGCCAACTCTTTTAATCTTGAACTGCTTCACAAAAACAGTAAAAACATGCCTGTGCTATCATTTCCCTGACATACAGTCGTGGTCAAAAGTTTACATACACTTGTAAAGAACATAATGTCATGGCTGTCTTGAGTTTCCAATCATTTCTACAACTCTTATTTTTTTGTGATATAGTGATTAGAGCACATACTTGTTGGTCACAAAAAACATTCATGAAGTTTGATTATTATATGAATTTATTATGGGTCGACTGACGTATACATATACATACAAGTATACATACAAGTATACATTTTCACCTACTCAGTGGCCTAGTGGTTAGAGTGTCCACCCTGAGATCGGTAGGTTGTGAGTTCAAACCCCGGCCGAGTCATAACAAGACTAACAAGACTATAACAATGGGACCCATTACCTCCCTGCTTGGCACTCAGCATCAAAGGTTGGAATTGGGGGTTAAATCACCAAAAAATGACTCCCGGGCGCGGCATCGCTGCTGCCCACTGCTCCCCTCACCTCCCAGGGGGTGATCAAGGGATGGGTCGAATGCAGAGGACAAATTTCACCACACCTAGTGTGTGTGTGACAATCATTGCTACTTTAACTTTAACTTAATACAGCAATGTTAATATTTGGTTATATGTCCCTTGGCAAGTTTCACTGCAATAAGGCGCTTTTGGTAGCCATCCACAAGCTTCTGGTTGAATTTTTGACCACTCCTCTTGACAAAATTGGTGCAGTTCAGCTAAATTTGTTGGTTTTCTGACATGGACTTGTTTCTTCAGCATTGTCCACATGTTTAAATCAGGACTTTGGGAAGGCCATTCTAAAACCTTAATTCTAGCCTGATTTAGCCATTCTTTTGCCACTTTTGACATGTGTTTGGGGTCATTGTTCTGTTGCAACACCCAACTGCGCCCAAGACCCAACCTTTGGGCTGATGATTTTAGGTTGTCCTGAAGAATTTGGAGGTAATCCTCCTTTTTCATTGTCCAATTTACTCTCTGTAAAGCACCAGTTTCATTGGCAGCAAAACAGGCCCAGAGCATAATACTACCACCACCATGCTTGACGGTAGGATTGGTGTTCCTGGGATTAAAAGCCTCACCTTTTCTCCTCCAAACATATTGCTGGGTATTGTGGCCAAACAGCTCAATTTCTGTTTCATCTGTCCACATAACTTTTCTCCAGAAGGTATTATCTTTGTCCATGTGATGTCAGGTGATTGTTGATGATTGACCCAGCAGATTTAGTCACATTTTCAGTAGACCCATGATAAATTCATAAAAGAACCAAACTTCATGAATGTTTTTTGTGACCAACAAGTATGTGCTCCAATCACTCTATCACAAAAAAATTTGAGTTGTAGAAATTATTGGAAAATCAAGACAGCCATGACATTATGTTCTTTACAAGTGTATGTAAACTTTTGACTACAACTGCATATGTATTTATACTGTATATATATGTATACTACGAATGTATGCGTATATACTGTATATATATGTATACATACACAAAAACACACAAAAAATGTGCTAACAAATGTAAAAGGAGGCCATTTATTTTAGCCCTTCATCTCTATTACATGTCCTTTTTGGGGTTGGTATTTACTTTATCCTCCTAATACCTTGCGTCCTCTCCAGTGCACATTCAGTTATTTTGTCAGAGTTACACATTTCTATATCCATGCAAAACACAAAAAATCCACTGCAGAGTATGCTGGTTCTCAGAAAGATATAATAAACACACTTCATCCTACCCAACCCCCAACTTCCTATCTTCCTCCTACAGTACTGATTTATGGTCCATCCGCTCCATTGTTCACCCTCCCTCTCCTCCAGTCCTCTCTTCATGCAGACCACAGACTTTCAACATGAAAAGTCATTTGCGAGGTAAAAGCATCCACTCTACGCAATGGTTTGTGTTTAAATATACTCTGCACTCTTCTTCTTAGACAATTGACACATACTATGCAGCTGGGATAGGCTTCAGTCCCCCCGTGACCCTAAAAGGGACAAGCGGTAGAAAATAGATGGAGAGATCACGCAAAACACAAATGTAACTCCCAGGCGATTTAAAAAACATCTTTGTCTGGGTGCTATGTAAGGGTGCGCTGATTTTAAAGCTAATTATATCTATTATATCACTATATTAATGAACACAGGCTTTATAATGCCAACTGTTGTTGGTTTTTCAGGTTTCTAATTGGATGACAGTCAGTGAATGTGTTTTTGTGTTGACAGACATCGTCTTAAAATTAGGGGTGTATATATACAACTTTTTCACTTCTGATATTATACAGATATTGGAGGCTTGAGTATTGGCCGATACTGATAATAATCCGATACTATATCAACACGAATCACACATACTTTTATTGTTGTGTACTGTGGAATGTTAGAAAGGGCTCAGAGAACAATAATAGGTATGACAAACAGTAACCTTATGACAAATTGATGCTTTTGACATGGAGTGTTAATTTTGTTTTTGGCGACACCTAGAGGTCACAGTAATTAATTTAATTGAACGCATCACGCAGTAAGTTCATTGATGCGGACACGTTTACTTTCTTATACGCTTCTGCTTTGAAGACTTTTGTATCGTAACATGCAACTACAATTATTTGATACTTGCTTATATTGACAAATGTTTTAAAATGAAATATTGTTTAATTAAGGACACTGGTTACGTATGTCTAGCTTGTGTACTTAGCTGTTGTGTAGCTGCTAGCTCCTAGTAGTCTATAGCCTACCATGTTTAACTTTTTATAAATAACTTCACTAAAATACAAGAAAAGACCAACCTTGTATGCTTATTGAAGGCCGTTTAAATGTTAACTGGCTGTCTAACTTTGCACAAGTAAACATGCTTCAGGACTTTTTTTTTCAGGTGTATGTGTAGTGTATGTAAGTTCTAAGAAAATGACGTCATACAGTGGAACCTTGATTTACGAACCCTTCCATTTGCAAACTTGTAGATGGCACTAAATATGCCTCTGTGTGCGAACTATGTCTCTGTGTACGATTGCTTCATTCAGTTATTCATTTTGAGTCCTGCCTGCAGGCACAAAGCACAGCGCAGCATTTTTGGGGAGTCGTACACTACTAGTTACTTCTCAGTGTTCAGCGTGTGTGCCTTTTCTGGGTTTGTAACGCCAAAAAAGTACATTAATGGCGCTCACAAGTATGGAAGAATCGACAGCAAGTTTTAATTGTGATTAGACCGGACTTTTCGGGAAAAATATGCCATTGCAGACTTATATCACGGCGGAGGGAAAGAGCTACCTCTCGTTCAGCGGCGCCTCTTCCAAAGCACACATACACACACACACAACCCCGTCCCACAATCCCTCCTTTCTCTCCCTCTGTCTGTCGGCTTTTTTTCGTCAGTTAATGTAAGTGTATTTTACTTTTTTTAAATGTTTATTAGTGTAGCAATACGGTTGTTAAAGTTAAGGATTTTTGTGGTTTCTGATCGTTTGTGAGGGCACTATAGAGACTTCTGCATGTGTGTGCACGAGTTGCATACAGAGGACAGCAGCTTGTCGTTATAGTTGTTTTGGCTTGTTAATAAAGAGACAGTTGATTCATCACCCCCTTGTTATGTTTGGTTGATATACAGTACTGTATATCACTTTATACTGTGTTCAAAATGTACAAACCATTAAAATATGGATTTTTGTTTAGTTTAGTCTGTATTGGAAGGGACAATGCACAGATACATTAAGCTCAAAGACAGGTATGTTCTGCACCAGATTATAGTTTAACAGCTAATTTCCATCTGTAGTCCCTGGTTACCTAAATTTAAAATATACAATAACATGCAATAAAACTATAACAATTCAAGTATACTATAGCATGTAATCAAATTAAGAACAGTCATAAAATGACCTCTCATTGACACATACTTATACATTACAACCACCCTTCCCATTTCCATCATCACACAGAAAATACAAGCTCTCGTTCACATCTGTCATCATTTGTAAAAAAATAAACACCAAGATTTCAACAGACACACCTCACAGCTCACAACAAAATGCTGTCATGCATGAATATAATACACATTAAGTTGACATGTCGGTCAATCATAGTGCCCACCTCAGTGAGAGGGTGAGCAGCTGTCAGCTTGTCGAGGCTGAAACCCATTATTTAATTTACATTGTTTCTTATGGAGAAATTTTCTTCACTATACAAACTTTTCGATTTACGTCACTAGGTTTTAAAGACGGGAGGAGCTCAACACCCAGAAGATACAATAAAAATAATAAAATCCTAATAATAATAATGATGTATTATTATGATTCGTATTTTCCACTGACAAACCTATGTGTATCAGATCATCTCTACACTAAATGGAAACTTGACAGATTTATAATCATATTCAAGTTATGATTCTTCAAAATCATATTCTGTCCGCTTTATATTACATTTGCTAGCACTCTTTGTAAAATTGACCTATTCCTAATTTGTTTTGTTTTTAAACAAAACCTAATTGTTCAGGGCAGTAGTGTCAAACTCATTTAAGCTCAGGGGCCGCATGGAGGAAAATCTGTGCACACGCGGGCCGGACTACTAAAATCATGGCATTAAAACTAAAAAATAAAGACAACTTCAGATTGTTTTCTTTGTCTTACTTTGGCCAAAAATAGAACAAACACATTCTGAAAATATTGAAAAAAGTACCGGCAGCGGTAAAGTTTAGATCCATGAAGGAAAGAAGAAAGTCAATGAACGTTTATAACTGAATATACATATGTATAAAAATGTGGGTTTTTTTTTGTTTTTTTTTCATCAATTAAGCAACATTTATGACAACATTTTTCCAAAACACAAAATAGAATGTGAGATATAACAGGATAATGCATGCATTTATCATTTGTTTTCAAAACGCTTACAAAAAAGTGGGACCCCAAATATTTACTGTGTGACCCCATTTTTAATGACTTGATGGGGTCCCTGGGACCCCATTTTGAAAATTCCTAGCTTCAACACTGATGGAGTATTGGTGCGTGCAAAACAGCAGCAGGCGGCTGTGGCCTGCGGGCCGGTTCTAATACTAATCAAATATATATATTCTAGCTATGTTAATCCCATATTTAAAAAGTCAACGCTCTAATTACATTTTTTACATGTGTTTGTCTCTCCCATAATAATGTGACCTCGGACTATGTTAAGGTAACGTGCGGAGTTCCTCAGGGTTCGGTTCTTGGCCCTGCACTCTTTAGTAACTACATGCTGCCGCTAGGCGACATCATACGCAAATACGGTGTTAGCTTTCATTGTTATGCTGATGACACCCAACTCTACATGCCCCTAAAGCTGACCAACACGCCGGATTGTAGTCAGCTGGAGGCGTGTCTTAATGAAATTAAACAATGGATGTCCGCTAACTTCTTGCAACTTAACGCCAAGAAAACGGAAATGCTGATTATCGGTCCTGCTAAACACCGACATCTATTTAATAATACCACCTTAACATTTTACAACCAAACAATTACACAAGGCGACTCAGTAAAGAATCTGGGTACCGTATTTTCCGCACTATAAGGCGCACCTAAAAACCACAAATTTTCTCAAAAGCTGACAGTGCGCCTTATAACCCGGTGCGCTTTATATATGGATAAATATTAAGATTCATTTTCATAAAGTTTAGGTCTCGCAACTACGGTAAACAGCCGCCATCTTTTTTCCCCGTAGAAGAAGCGCGCGGTGCATGCTGGGATATGTGACGTTTCATTTCCATTTGTGTGTTTATGTAAAGACCCCAAAATGGCTCCTATTAAGTGTGTTGTCTGTCTAATTATAAATAATGCAGACGAGGCGTGTTAACTGAGTTCTCAACGTTTACTCACAGCGTGCTAACTGCCAGCATACAACGCTTCTCAGGGCTACCGCGCATGCTCGTAACTATCGTTGCATGCTGGGTAGTGTAGTTGTTATATTTGCTAGCTCATAACAGCACATTGAGAGACACGCTTACGCGCTTAATTCAATACTCGCCGTCATTCCGGGTGGATTGACAAAAGACCTCCAGCCGCTAGATATTGGTGTCAACAGGGCATTCGAAGCTAGACTGCTAACTGCGTGGGAACAATGGATGACAGAAGGCGAACACACCTTCACTAAGACGAGGAGGCAGCGCCAGACGACGCCAACATCTGCCAGTGGATCGTAAATTTGCCCAACTTTTCACTTCGGACACCGAAGACGAAGGATTTACGAATGAAGAATAACTTCAGAAAGTGAGCGCTATGTTTATTTTGTGTGTTGTGACATTAACGTTCGAGCAACATTATGTTGCTATTGCTCTGCACTATTTTGAATTTTACTATGTTTGTGATTGCACATTTGCGTACATTTTGGGAGTGAACAGAGTTGTTAGAACGCTGGTTTTTAATATATTATTAAAGTTTGACTGACCTATCTGACTGTTTTTTTGACATTCCCTTTAGCGCAGCGTAGGCGCGGCTTATAGTCCGGGGCGGCTTATTGGTGGACAAAGTTATGAAATATGCCATTCATTGAAGGTGCGGCTAATAATCCGGTGCGCCTTATAGTGCGGAAAATACGGTATTATCTTCGACCCAACTCTCTCGTTTGAGTCACACATTAAGAGTGTTACTAAAACGGCCTTCTTTCATCTCTGTAATATCGCTAAAATTCGTTCTATTTTATCCACTAGCGACACTGAGATCATTATTCATGCGTTCGTTACGTCTCGACTACTGTAACGTATTATTTTCGGGTCTCCCTATGTCTAGCATTAAAAGATTACAGTTGGTACAAAATGCGGCTGCTAGACTTTTGACAAGAACAAGAAAGTTTGATCATATTAGACCTATAATGGCTCACCTGCACTGGCTTCCTGTGCACTTAAGATGTGACTTTAAGGTTTTACTACTTACGTATAAAATACTACACGGTCTAGCTCCAGCCTATCTTGTCGATTGTATTGTACCATATGTCCCGGCAAGAAATCTGCGTTCAAAGAACTCCGGCTTATTAGTGATTCCCAGAGCCCAAAAAAAAGTCTGCGGGCTATAGAGCGTTTTCTATTCGGGCTCCAGCACTATGGAATGCCCTCCCGGTAACAATTAGAGATGCTACCTCAGTAGAAGCATTTAAGTCCCATCTTAAAACTCATTTGTATACTCTAGCCTTTAAATAGACCAGTAGATGGACTGGACTCTTACTATTATGTTGGATCCACTATGGACTGGACTCTCACAATATTATGTCAGACCCACTCGACATCCATTGCATTCGGTCTCCCCTAGAGGCGGGGTTACTCACATATGGGGTCCTCTCCAAGGTTTCTCATAGTCATTCACATCGACGTCCCACTGGTGTGAGTTTTTCCTTGCCCTTATGTGGGCTCTGTACCGAGGATGTCATTGTGGCTTGTGCAGCCCTTTGAGACACTTGTGATTTAGGGCTATATAAATAAACATTGATTGATTGATTGATTGGTTTTAAAAAGATGGTTTTAACCAAATCCATGCAATGATTTTTTTTAGTGCATGTAAACATATCAGGTGTGTGTGTATGGATCGGCAATGTTGGGTTTAAGGTGGGATGGGGGGCCTAAAATTTGGTGCTACACCTCTGCTTAGAAGAATAATCATCACACTTTCGTTCCGATTCTTATACCACTTCAGAATCCGACAAATTCTGTGTCGGTGCTCGATCAGCAACACATGATGAAGGCACACATTTCCTGGTTTCAGGAAGCTCCTAGTTGTTTTCAACACAACAAGGCGGGAGAAGTGAGTGTGGAGCGTTAAACCGACCTACCCAATCCTGGCAATGCAGGATATGTTTCAAATAGAGATGTCTGATAATATCGGACTGCTGATATTATCGGCCGATAAATGCTTTAAAATGTAATATCGGAAATTATCGGTATCGGTTTCAAAATGATCGGTATAGGTTTCAAAATGTAAAATGTATGACTTTTTAAAACACCGCTGTGTACATGGACGTAGGGAGAAGTACAGAGTGCCAATAAACCTTAAAGCCACTGCCTTTGTGTGCCAGCCCAGTCACATAATATCTACAGCTTTTCACACACACAAGTGAATGCAAGCATACTTGGTCAACAGCCATACAGGTCACACTGAGGGTGGCCATATAAACAACTTTAACACTGTTACAAATATGCGCCACACTATGAA
>NC_084581.2:18750000-18780000 GCF_033978685.3 Nerophis lumbriciformis
TAACACCTGAGCAGTGCCAGAAACTCATCGACTCCATGCCACGCCGCATTAACGCAGTAATTGAGGCAAAAGGAGCTCCAACCAAGTATTGAGTATTGTACATGCTCATATTTTTCATTTTCATACTTTTCAGTTGGCCAACATTTCTAAAAATCCCTTTTTTGTATTAGCCTTAAGTAATATTCTAATTTTGTGACACACGGAATTTTGGATTTTCATTTGTTGCCACTTCAAATCATCAAAATTACATGAAATAAACATTTGAATGCATCAGTCTGTGTGCAATGAATAAATATAATGTACAAGTTACACCTTTTGAATGCAATTACTGAAATAAATCAAGTTTTTCAAAATATTCTAATTTACTGGCTTTTACCTGTATATATATATTAGTGTAGGCCAAAAGTTTGGACACACCTTCTCCTCATTATTTATATATATATATATATATATATATATATATATATATATATATATATATATATATACAAACCCCGTTTCCATACAATTTGGGAAATTGTGTTAGATGTAAATATAAACGGAATACAATTATTTGCAAATAATTTTCAACCCATATTCAGTTGAATATGCCACAAAGACAAGATATTTGATGTTCAAACTGATAAAAAAAATTTTTTTTGCAAATAATCATTAACTTTAGAATTTGATGCCAGCAACACGTGACAAAGAAGTTGGGAAAGGTGGCAATAAATACTGATAAAGTTGAGGAATGCTCATCAAACACTTATTTGGAACATCCCACAGGTGTGCAGGCTAATTAGGAACAGGTGGGTGCCATGGTTGGGTATAAAAACAGCTTCCCAAAAAATGCTCTGTCTTTCACAAGAAAGGATGGGGCGAGGTACACCCCTTTGTCCACAACTGCGTGAGCAAATAGTCAAACAGTTTAAGAACAACGTTTCTCAAAGTGCAATTGCAAGAAATTTAGGGATTTCAACATCTACGGTCCATAATATCATCAAAAGGTTCAGAGAATCTGGAGAAATCACTCCACGTAAGCGGCATGGCCAGAAACCAACATTGAATGACCGTGACCTTCGATCCCTCAGACGGCACTGTATCAAAAACAGACATCAATCTCTAAAGGATATCACCACATGGGCTCAGGAACACTTCAGAAAACCACTGTCACTAAATACAGTTCGTCGCTACATCTGTAAGTGCAACTTAAAGCTCTACTATGCAAAGCGAAAGCCATTTATCAACAACATCCAGAAACGCCGCCGGCTTCTCTGAGCCCGAGATCATCTAAGATGGACTCATGCAAAGTGGAAAAGTGTTCTGTGGTCTGACGAGTCCACATTTCAAATTGTTTTTGGAAATATTCAACATCGTGTCATCTGTTATCGACGCAAAATTGAAAAGCCAGCATCTGTGATAGTATGGGGGTGCGTTAGTGCCCAAGGCATGGGTAACTTACACATCTGTGAAGGCACCATTAATGCTGAAAGGTACATACAGGTTTTGGAACAACATATGCTGACATCTAAGCGCCGTCTTTTTCATGGACGCTCCTGCTTATTTCAGCAAGACAATGCCAAGCCACATTCAGCACGTGTTACAACAACATAGCTTTGTAAAAAAAGAGTGCGGGTACTTTCCTGGCCCGCCTGCAGTCCAGACCTGTCTCCCATCAAAAATGTGTGGCGCATTATGAAGCGTAAAATATGACAGCGGAGACCCCGGACTGTTGATCGACTGAAGCTCTACATAAAACAAGAATGGGAAATAATTCCACTTTCAAAGCTTCAACAATTAGTTTCCTCAGTTCCCAATCGTTTATTGAGTGATGTTAAAAGAAAAGGTGATGTAACACAGTGGTGAACATGCCCTTTCCCAACTTCTTTGGCACGTGTTGCAGCCATGAAATTCTAAGTTAATTATTATTTGCAAAATAAAATAAAGTTTATGAGTTTGAACATCAAATATCTTGTCTTTGTAGTGCATTCAATTGAATATGGGTTGAAAATGATTTGCAAATCATTGTATTCCGTTTATATTTACATCTAACACAATTTCCCAACTCATATGGAAACGGGGTTTGTATATATATATATATATATATATATATATATATATTTATGTGTGTGTGTGTGTGTATATATATCTTTTTTTGCACACTCTTGGCATTCTCTCGATAAGCTTCAAGCACACCTGTGAAGTGAAAACCATTTCAGGTGACTACCTCTTGAAGCTCATAGAGAGAATATCAAGAGTGTGCAAAAAAGTAATCAGAGCAAAGGGTGGCTATTTTGAAGAAGCTAGAATATAAAACCGGTTTTCAGTTATTTCACCTTTTTTTGTTAAGTACATAACTCCACATGTGTTCATTCATAGTTTTGATGCCTTCAGTGACAATCTACAATGTAAATAGTCATGAAAATAAAGAAAACGCATTGAATGAGAAGGTGTGTCCAAACTTGTGGCCTGTACTGTATGTATTTATACACACACACACACACACACACACACACACACACACACACACACACACACACACACACACACACACACACACACACGCACACACACACACACACACAAACACACACACTAGAGATGCGCGGTTTGCGGACACAACCGCGGAGTCCGCGGATTATCCGCAGATCGGGCGGATGAAATTAAAAAAACTAAGATTTTATCCGCTCGCGGGTCGGGTCGGGCGGATTAATTTTTTTTTTTTTTTTTTTTTTTTTTGCGGGTGGCAGTTAAACCAATTCGGAAATATATATACATAGTTAAATGTTGTTACCCACATACGAAAAACGAGCAGGCACCTGCTGCATATGCCACAACAGAAGAAAAAAAAAGAAAAGAGATGGACACTTTTACGGAGCGGAGAAGGGACGCCTCGCCGGGGTCCGGGACCGAGGCCCCTTCCCCCGAGAGGGCCCCACCGGGAGCCGTAGCTGAGGCAATCCGCGAGAAGGGCCCGACGCACGTCCAGGGTCACTACCGCGCCCACCGCACCGACACCCCGCCTCGTCCGCTTTCGCCGCGGCCGGCGTCACGCGCAGCAGGTAAGCAGCTTACCTGCCCGCCACCCCCGTGGCCGGGGGCTCGTAACATGGGTCACTCCGCGCGCTCCGCCCGCGCAGCTTACCTGCTTGCCACCCCTGTTGCCGGGGGCGCGTAACAGGGGTCACTCCGCGCGTAGTGCGCTCATGAAAGGGGTGGGGCTCACCCTGGTTGATATAGAGAGCAGGACGGTGGCCATGGAAGTTGGAACCCGCTAAGGAGTGTGTAACAACCCACCTGCCGAATCAACTAGCCCTGAAAATGGATGGCGCTGGAGCGTGGGCCCATATCTGGCCGTCGCCGGCAGCGAGACGCGCTTGGAGGTGCGCTCAGCGCGGCTCCCATATGATTGCGCACTGGTGTGCGTCTGGGTCGTGACAGCGTGGCACGCGAATGTCTGTGCATTGGATCAGTCTCCTTTCTTTAACAGGCAAAAGCTTTATAACCTCACCATACCTGCCAACTTTTAAATCAGAAAAACCTAGTAGCCAGGGTCCAAGGGCCGCAGGCCCCGGTAGGTCCAGGACAAAGTCCTGGTGGAGGGTTCAGGGCTTCGCCCCCCGACGCAAAATGACTATTAGCATTCAGACAGGTTAAAATGTTGCTAAAACCATCACTTTTCTATCAGTCACAGTGACTTTTCAAAACAAAAATATTACAGCAAAAATCATATGGGTTGATTGACATGTTTATTCTGTAAGCTAACTTCAATAGTTTGAAATTATTTTGACAGTTAATGCCAGTTATCCTGTCAACCTTTCACAAGACTTCAATTTGTTAATTGAAAGTATAAATAGTATAAACATTTTTTACAGTATGTCGTGCTGTGAAATACAGCCGACAGGATTGCGCATGCATGGTACAGGAGAACAAAGGACTTCTTTCATTTAAGGTTTGTGATAAACCATCAAACTCATTCGTTAAAAGGACTCTATAGTAATATAAAGCGAATTTTTCTGGACATTATCATGCAAGAAAAGTTTATTTTTGGGATCGCGATCACCGCGTAATGATTTTTAAAGGTTGCATTACATTATTAACTGTCCCATGTGATCAGCCAGTGCGATTGGAAGTCCATGCTCAATTATTGCCTCCGTAAATAAAACTTCGGCATTTATCACATCCAAAGAATCTGTTTGGGCGACGAAAAACGTTGAAAGTTTTCCACTTGTATCGCTAGCAACGGCATTAGACTTGTGTTTTTTTGTCCCAACGTGGTCTTTTACATCGCTAATTCCTCCGTGTCCGATCGAAAAATCTTGTCTGCACAAGGTGCAATTCGCGTAGTTTTCACCCTTTTTTAAAATTTTTTTATTAATATTAGATATATAACAACGGGCGGATGGTGGGCGGATGCAGTTCTGATCAAACGTTACATCGGGTGGATGGCGGATGGTTGACGACTTTCTGACGCGGTTGCGGATGAAATAATTGCCTATCCGCGCATCTCTATGAAGGATGCTGAGAGGCATCATCCTTCATAATGGACTTTGTGTTTTGCATCATTTTTTTCTCTCCAAAATGTGTCACTCTGACAACATAAATATAGCAAAAACAAATGTCATTAACAGGGCGGTATAGATCAGTGCAACTTCTAACATTTCTTGGATTGCAATTGCTAACAAAATTATACAAACCCTCATATTTTGCAAGATTCCAGCAAATGTCCGAACTTCATTTTGTAATAATTATTACTATTGTATTATTCTTTACATTTTAAAAAGATTTAATCAGACAACATGTATAATTATTTAGAAGCCATGATCAAGGCATTTGTTAAAATACTTGGAAATCCAAAAATGGAAGACGAGAAATGTATTTTTGTGCCTTATTCAGTGTCCACCCCCCAAAAAAGAACATTAAAATATAATAAAATAATCATTTAATTTATTTAAAAATAAATAACAGTACACTATCTACTGTACAGTCTTTAACAAATTAATTAGAAACACTTTAAAAGGATTTTGGTTATAGTTTGAATTTATTTTGAACATGCATACAGTTACAACATGGTAACATATTTCAATATATATGTACTACCTCTTTTCCATTTCATAGCCATTTCTAACACGTTTGTTCACTTCCTGTGCTCAGTTTGTAACACAGACAAATTAAATACAGGAATAAAGTTCTCATGAATAAAAAGTTGTGATTAATGTAATGAGATGAATACGATTATCTCGTAAGAGAGAAAACAACTAAATATTATTAACACAATTTCGACAACTTTTTAGGGTTGTAGCTATCGATTATTTTAGTAATCAAGTAATAAATCAATGAGTTTGTTCAAGTAATCGGATAATGGCCTATATGGCCTCAATGCAGATATTAGGGACCGTGAATGAAATAAACAATGATTTTTTTTGCTGTCCAGAACCTATGCCTCACCTATTTAACGCTCAGGCACTTCATACTGTCTGGTTTAGTTACTTTCAGTGAACGATTAATTGAAGCAACATAAATCGAAGCTAGTTTCTAATCGTATCAATCGCTGCAGCTCTAAACTTGTTTGACATTTGTTATCATTTTAATTTATAACAACTCAACAATATATATATTTTTTTACACAAAATACCCATACAAATTAATATTTTGTATGGCCTCTTTTGGCCTTAAATTTTTTTTCTGGTCAGGTTGCCAAATTGACAATTTGACCTCTTAATCTATGAGTAAAAATGTATTTAAAATGCAATTTGTTTTGTAAAACAATATTTTTTGAAAATTAATGGTTAATAATAATGACTATATTTAAGCGTTAAAAACAGAATTTGGATTATAGAACTTCTACATAAAGGTTTATTACCCATTACACAACATAAACTGGCTATAAAGCCTAAACAATCTATATTTTTGTTCATCACATTAAATAACTGTTTGATTATTGTTATCTCTCTGATTATTTGGGAAAAAGTGCAAAGTTCTGCTGATACCAAAAATACTACCTAACCATATAACGTTTCCTGTACAGTTATTTTGTCATTATTTCTTATGGGGAAAAATGTAATCTAAATTAGTCATTAGTCATTATTGGACCTCTGTACCTAACTTATTGCACAATTTTCCCTGAAATTCTCTTGACTTGAGTAAAAAAATAAAACCATTCGAAAAACACTGAAGTATTTTAACTATTATTCCACATTTTTCAATAACTACTTTTAAAAGAGACTAACATAGATTTAAAAGAAGGTATTGGACCCATTATACCAAAATCAAATGTAAAAGTAGTTGTCATTTGTGAATGATCCTGAGAATGGGTTTAACTTATTAGCAAAAACTCAAATGCTCAAGAGCTAAATATAAAGCCGTGACAACTCTTCCTCACAGCCTTTTTTTTTTCAAACAAGGCTTCTTTTCATAGACCAATTAGAAGAACCATTATTTTCTCACAACGGCTCATCAGGCTGAAAGTACTGGAAGCGTCGTTAATTTCAGAACGAAAAAAGATTTCTGATCTGACGCACAAAGGTTTCTCCATGACGACTGGTAAACACAAACGACACGGCTGAAAATGGACAAATTGCACTGTGAATTTACTTGTTCTCCTGACATTCAGTCAATAAGCTCATGTTCGCCGACTCCATACAAGCATCCTTACTTGTATCCTTCTGAGAACCCACATCCTCTGCAGTGGACATTTGTTTATTGCAAAACAGGGCTATTTTTTCCAGAATGTGTAACAAAGAAATAAAGTGGGACCTAAGCTTACGAGTTTAACCCAAAAAAGTCACACCTCAAATCAATGTTCCTCATTGAAATTAATGGGATCAAATTATTACGCGCAGGCCCCCCCAAAAACATAATTCTATCATGTAACATGCTTTTTGACACAAAAAAAAAAGTGAACTTCGAGATAAGTTTTATGAACTAAAGTGGAACCTTGATTTACGACAGAGTGAATAAGAATATGCTTGTACGAACGTTTCATCCATCCATTGTGTGCCTTGCAGACATTTTGTGCCCGGCAGCACATCCATTGTGGGCAGGCTGATCGCTCTCTCGCTCATTCAGTCAGCACAGTGCTGCTATATAAGCTAGTCGTTGTACTTGTTTAACTGTTTTTCAGCCTTTTTACAACATTTTTCTAGTTTTGGTAACTCAATACGAGTCAAAAGAAAGCAATGGATCAGCGGTGTTGTTTGAAACGTTCAGGAAGTATCCACAGCGTTGTCAAGACGGACCAACAAGATAAAGTGGGTTTTAATTTGTATTCCTAATCATTGTGTAGACCTGGCTGTTGAAGTTAGGGAGTTTAGTTATTTCAAACTGTGAGCGCACCACAGGGCTAGTGACATTGTGTGTGTGCATGTCAGCAGGGCAGCTGCATAGGAGGACAGTTCAGCCATTGTTGTTTTGACTTTGTTATTAAATAGAAAGTTGATCAATCACCCCATTGTTATGTTTGTTAGATATCGTCGGCATCCTTCCGTCTCGGGAGACGATGGGGTAGATCCAAAAAGGGGGGGGGGTCTCACTGGGATGGTCCCTCCCACGGACGGAGATGGCCCCTGGCATCTGTTTCCTTCGCCAATTGGATGGGCTTAGAACCGGTATCTGCTGGAGTGACCTCTCCAATGGACCTCTCCAGTGGATCTACATGGCCTGGCCATGGAACTATGGAGGGCAAGCTGTTGTCCAGGCAGCAAGCCCCCCCCCCCTCTCTGCATGGCTGGTGGATCCAAGGGAGCGACGAGTGTTGATACAACTTGGCACCAGCGACGCCGCAGGAGTTGCCGGAATGACGCTACAACATCAAACCGCCTTCAGGACCCTGGCTCCTGATTTTCTGTCGGGGTTTACTCCCTTAGCCTTACCCTCAAGTGGGTTGACCGCAAGGCAGCGGTGGTTTTGAGATTGGAGATTTCCTTCTCCTAGATGGGCTGCCTCACCAGGTTTACGAGCCCCATCTGCCCGAATGCGGCAGGTAGCACGGGGGTACATCTTACCCGTGGCGGTATAAGCCCGACCTGATTATAGGGTTGTTATAGTGTTGTTAGATATACATTACTGTATAACACTTAAAAGAACTGCCCCAGTGAGCTGAACGACTACAGACCAGTGGCGCTCACCTCTCATATAATGAAGACAATGGAGCGGCTCTTTCTCAGCCTCCTCAGACCACAGGTGCAACATGCCCAGGACAGCCTGCAGTTTGCGTACCAGGCAGGCGTTAGTGTGGAGGATGCTATCCTTTACCTGCTGCACCGAACCCACTCACACCTGGATAAGGGAAATGGCGCTGAGGGGGGGTACTAGGATGACAGGGGATGCAAAACAATAACAGTGCAATACTTTTTCATAACATGGTCACTACTGCCTAGTTTCTCTTGTTATATTCTTATTTTACAGTTATATTTGTATTCTCATTGTTGCTTTTTATTTTTATTCAATTGTAATATTTTTCTATTTTCTCAATTCTGTACACTGCTGCTGGAATTTTAATTTTCCTGAGGGAACTCTCCTGAAGGAATCAATAAAGTACTATCTATCTATCTATCCAGATGGCGGCGCGCACAGACGCAGCGGCTTACGGCTCTCCATTTCAGTGCTCTTTCTTCCTTCTTTTCTTCATGTTTTTTTTTCCTTTTGTGCACCACCTGTACTGCAAACACCCGGTACACCCGCCAGTCACTCTTGGATATCGGTAACTCGCACCAGATATCTGTTTCGAGCGACTTTCACCACGAGCACAACATCCCAGATGACATAGCGAGAGCACAGGGCTCTCCGTGGTTTGTTGTCGGGTCTGGGAGACGGCGCAGACGGAGGAGGGAGAGGAAGCAGAAGCGTGGCCGCAGGTCCGGCGTCTTGCTCAGGCTTAGGAAACAACCCCACAAGCCACCTCTACCGAGCCTGTTCCTCTCTAATGCCAGATCCCTTGTACAGAAGATGGACGACCTGGAGTTACAACTTGCTGGAAACCGCTATGTTCGGGACTGTTGTGCTATGATTATCACCGAAACCTGGCTTCACCCGGAAATACCCGATGCTAGCATGCAGCTAGCCGGACGCACTCCGCTCCGCCGGGACAGAACTAAGGACTCCGGTAAGAGCAGAGGAGGGGGGCTCTGTATCTACGTGCATGAGAACTGGTGCAACAACGGGACAATCACTGAACAGCACTGTTGCCCGGACGTGGAGTACATGTCTGTTAGATGTCGGCCTTTTTTTCTCCCGAGAGAGCTGTCTGTTGTTATCATCACGGCTGTGTATATTCCACCGGACGCCAAAGTAAACACAGCGCTCTCTCTTCTGCTGAACACCGTCAACGAACAGCAGCGGGCCCACCCCGACGGTGTCCATAGCAGGGGATTTTAATAAGGCCAATCTGAAGACTGTACTCCCTAAGTTCTACCAGCACGTGAAGTGTTCTACAAGGGGCAAGAACACCCTGGACCACGTGTATACCAACATAAAGCACGCGTACAGAGCTACACCCCCCCCCCCGCTTGGACAGTCAGACCATCTTTCCCTCCTGCTCTCTCCTACCTACACCCCCATCAGACGCCAGGCCAGGCCTATCACAAAGACTGTTATGACCTGGCCTGATGATGCACTCTCCAAACTTCAGGACTGCTTCCAACACACAGACTGGGACCTCTTCCAACAACAGGAGCTGGAGACAGCCACAGGAACGGTGCTGGACTACATAAAGTTCTGCATCGGGAATGTGACTGTGGAAAAAACCATCCGGGTTTACCCCAACAAGAAACCCTGGATAACCAGCCAGGTCCGCACACTCCTCAGGGCCCGCGACGCAGCCTTCAGGTCAGGGGACAGGGCACTGTACAGTGTTGCTAGAGCCGACCTGAAGAGAGGGATTAAAAAAGCAAAGGCGGACCACAGGAGGTGCATAGAGTCCCATCTGTCCAGCAAAAACTCACGGGAGGTGTGGCGGGGCATTCATGACATCACGAACTTCAGAGGCTGCAATATGACAACTGCGGATCAGAGTGCAACACTGTTTCTTTGACGGTTTCGAAACCCCCCAGCGACACTCATCTGCTCCAGCCCTGCCCCCGCCCCCACCGGGCTCCGGCGCCACTCCACTCACTGTACAGGAGCACAGTGTCAGACGAGTGCTCCTGGCTGTGAACCCCAGGAAGGCTACCGGACCAGACGGAGTACCTGGAAAGGTACTCAGGACGTGCGCCCACCAGCTCGCTCCCCCCCTCACCAGGATCTTCAACCTCTCCCTGGCTCAGGCAGTCATCCCATCCTGCCTGAAGTCATCTACAATAATCCCGGTGCCGAAGAAGTCTCCCATCACCAGCCTGAATGATTACCGACCAGTGGCCCTCACTCCGGTAATCATGAAGTGCTTCGAGCGACTTGTTCTCCAGCACATCAAGGACCATATCCCTCCAGACTTCGACCCCCACCAGTTCGCATACCGGGCGAACAGGTCCACAGAGGACGCCATCGCTGTTGCTCTCCACTCTGCTCTGAACCACCTGGAGCAGCAGCAGAGCTACGTCCGGATGCTCTCTGTGGACTATAGCTCTGCCTTCAATACAATAATCCCGGACAGACTCTGCAATAAACTGGACACTCTTGGCCTCCCCCCTCTCACAAACGCCTGGATAAGGGACTTCCTAACGGACCGACCCCAGAATGTGAGACTTGGCCCGCACCTCTCATCCTCCCGCACGCTGAGCATCGGCTCCCCACAGGGCTGTGTGCTGAGCCCCCTCCTCTACTGCCTTTACACCCATGACTGCAGTCCGGCCCACAGTGACAACCTTACCGTCAAGTTCGCCGACGATACCACAGTGGTCGGGCTCATCTCCAGGGGTGACGAGGCTGCCTACAGAGAGGAGGTCCTGAAGCTGACGGCCTGGTCTTCGGAGAACAACCTCGCTCTCAACACCAGCAAGACCAGAGAGATCATCGTCGACTTCAGGAGGAGCAGCACCGACCCTGCCCCCCTCTACATCAACGGCGAGCGTGTAGAGAGGGTCCACACCTTCAGGTACCTTGGAGTCCACATCTCTAATGACTTCTCCTGGACAGTCAACACCACATCAATCATCAAGAAGGCTCAGCAGCGGCTACACTTCCTTAGAGTCCTCGGGAAGTACAACCTGAAGCCTGACCTGCTGCTGACCTTCTACCGCTCGTCCATCGAGAGCCTGCTGACCTACTGTATTACGGTATGGTACGGCAGCTGCACTGCAGCAGACAGGGAGAGGCTGCAAAGAGTGGTCAAGACGGCTCAGAAGATCATCGGCCGCCCTCTCCCCTCTCTGACGGACATCTACACCTCCCGCTGCCTCAACAGAGCCAGTGCCATCATCAAGGACAGCACCCACCCTGGCTCTGACCTGTTCCACCTGCTGCCCTCTGGGAAGCGCTACAGGTGCATTAAAACCAAAACAAACAGGCTAAAGAACAGCTTCTTCCCCAGGGCCATAACCATCCTGAACGGACTTCCCCATTGTCCCTCATAACTGCCTTCTCTTTGGTGCAATAACCCATTCCACCAACCACCCTGTTTTGTTTTTTTGTTTTTTCATGTATATATTCATTTCACACCATATTCATTGCACTTCTACATTTTTTATATTTTTATATATTTGCACATTGTTTTTCTAGCATGCACACATCGCACTGTATGGAATGGCCTCAATCTCGTTACCTTGCGTAATGACAATAAAGCTGATTCTGATTCTGATTCTGATTCTGATCTATATTGTGTTCTAAGTGTACAAACTTTGCTAAAATATGGACTTTTGTCGAGACCGGAACCCATTATTCATGATTACAATAGAGATCCACTGATGTGTTTTTTTCAGGGCCAATGCCGATTATTAGTAGTCAAGGAGACCAATAACTGGTATTTGGAGCCAAGATTAATTTGCAGTAAAGGTTTTGAACACAAACAGTATATGTCTGCAAATAGCTGGAAAGGCTTTAAGTTGTTTTTTTAACATTATTTTTTTGGACACATCAGACTAGTAAAGACAACATTTTTATTGTGTCACTAATGATGTGGTTAATTTTAGCACCAAACAACCTCAGGGGATTTCACAAACACCTTTTTTGTGTGTGTCACCCCCCCACACCCTGTCGTCGTCACGTCATGACATTGCTGGTTTACAAGCAGACGAGCATGTTCGGCAGCGCACCATCACGGAGTACTTACAAGCAGACACAGTGTGTAGACAGAAAAGGGAGAACGGACGCATTTTGGCTTAAAAACTAAATATAAAGGTGAAGTTATAACACTGAAACACCCTCAGGAAGAGGTGCTTTAAGACATGGCTAGCTAGCTAGAGGCTAACGTCCAGCCCCTGTCGGCAGTGTTTTAGCTACTTCTAAATCACTAATCCTCGCCTCTATTGTGACAAATAAAGTATGTTTCTTACAAGTATCATCCCTGCAGGACAAGGAATAGCTAAACATGCTTAACTACACACCGTAACTCACCGGCGCCACAATGTAAACAAACGCCATGGGTGGATCTACACCTAACATCCACTGTAATGATACCAAGTACAATAGCGTATCTAGTCAATACTACTATGATTACATCAATATTTTTCGTCGTCATACAATCTTTTTTCCTTTTTTTAAAATTCATATTATGTTTATAAACTCAGGAGATATGTCCCTGGACACATGAGCACTTTGAATATGACCAATGTATGATCCTGTAACTACTTGACATCGGCTCGATACCTACATTTGTGGTATCATCCAAAAATAATGTAAAGCATCAAACAAGAGAAGAATAAGTGATTATTACATTTTAACAGAAGTGTAGATAGAACATGTTAAAAGAGAAAGTAAGCATATATTAACAGTAAATGAACAAGAAGATTAATAATTAATTTTCTACCACTTGTCCTTAATAATTCTGACAAAATAATAGAACGGAAAATTGCACAATATGTTACTGCATATGTCAGCAGCTAAATTAGGAGCCTTTGTTTGTTTACTTACTACTAAAAGACAAGTTGTCTTGTATGTTCACTATTTTATTTAAGGACAAACTTGCAATAAGAAACATATGTTTTTCATGTACCCTAAGATTTTTTGTTAAAATAAAGCCAATAATGCAATTTTTTGTGGTGCCCTTTATTTGGAAAAGTACCGAAAAGTATCGAAATACATTTTGGTGCCGGGACAACACTAATTTAGAGTAGTCAGTATTAAGCTTGTATAACAGTATGGATTTACAATCCACCAAAAATGATTCAACACACAGCTGTTATCGTCCAAACAGCTGGCAACACAAAGGAGTAGCAAGATAATTGGGTTTTGTCTACAGTTGGTTGTGAAGGAAGGAAGAATGGAAGAAAGGAGGCTACAGTATTATTGACACCACAAATAAGATTTAGTATATGTTCACTGTGAGGTACTTTAGACAATAATGTCTTTGTGTTGATAAACTACACTGACTACTACTACTATCCCACTGATAACCTGATCCTCTGTAGTGGATATTTGTTTTTGGTATATTTCTTTTATCACAGTAACAAAAAAAGCTCTGCTATGCAAAAGACAAATGCCCACTACAGAAGACACTGATTTCTCAAGAGCTTATACAAGCTCTCTTTCTCTCGTTATCACGCTTCAGCATGGCTGCCGTCGTGGTGACCCCAGGATGCAGCAGACACCAGGCGTGCAGGTAAGACAAGTATTTCATTAGTGTCAGAAACAAAAGCATGCAGTGACAAAGACAATCTTCCCACACTGGCTGAAGGGCAGGCTGGCTTACAAGGAAGCCTGATTGGCAACCATGAACAGGTGTGTTTAAGTTGCCAATCAGGGACAGGTGAGGCAAACAGCGCTCAGGTCAGCGTGGTGAAACCTAACAAGAAATGAAACGAAATAAGAGCGCTGGACAAGAAACAAATACAGAAAATAAGGAAACACCAGAACATGACCCAACAGGTCATGACAATAGTATAATAGTAGTGTTTCTCATTTATTTACTGTCATGATCCCAGTGGGGGACAGAAAAATGTCCCACCTGAAATGAATTACTAGAAATTAATAGTATTTATTGATTTCCCAAAATAGACAAGCTGTGACAACCGGGGCGCATGATGATGCGGGTGTTGTTCTCCCAGGAATGCAGACGGGCTTCGGACACAGCTTGCAGGTAGGAAATGATTCATTAAAACATAAATCAGACGGGAACAAAGAAAAACCTGCTCATAGCACTTAAGGTACCGTATTTTCCGCACTATAAGGCGTACCTAAAAACCACAAATTTTCTCAAAAGCTGACAGTGCGCCTTATAACCCGGTGCGCTTTATATATGGATAAATATTAAGATTCATTTTCATAAAGTTTCGGTCTCGCAACTTCGGTAAACAGCCGCCATCTTTTTTCCCCGTAGAAGAAGCGCGCGGTGCATGCTGGGATATGTGACGTTTCATTTCCATTTGTGTGTTTATGTAAAGACCCCAAAATGGCTCCTATTAAGTGTGTTGTCTGTCTAATTATAAATAATGCAGACGAGGCGTGTTAACTGAGTTCTCAACGTTTACTCACAGCGTGCTCATAACCACATTCTAACTCCCAGCATACAACGCTTCTCAGGGCTACCGCGCATGCTCGTCACTATCGTTGCATGCTGGGTAGTGTAGTTGTTATATTTGCTAGCTCATAACATCACATTAAGAGACACGCTTACGCGCTTAATTCAATACTCGCCGTCATTCCGGGTGGATTGACAAAAGACCTCCAGCCGCTAGATATTGGTGTCAACAGGGCATTCGAAGCTAGACTGCTAACTGCGTGGGAACAGTGGATGACAGAAGGCGAACACACGTGACGTTCACCAAGACAGGGAGACAGCGCCAGACGACATTTTGGATCCCACATTCGCCCAACTTTTCAATTCGGACAACGAAGGAGAATAATTCGAGGGATTTATGAATGAAGAATAACTTCAGAAAGTGAGCGTTGTTTATTTTGTGTGTTGTGACATTAACGTTCGAGCAACATTATGTTGCTATTGCTCTGCACTATTTTGAATTTTACTATGTTTGTGATTGCACATTTGCGTACATTTTGGGAGTGAACAGAGTTGTTAGAACGCTGGTTTTTAATATATTATTAAAGTTTGACTGACCTATCTGACTGTTTTTTTGACATTCCTTTAGCGCAGTTAGATGCGGCTTACAACACCGGGCGGCTTATAGGTGGACAAAGTTTTGAAATATGCCGTTCATTGAAGGCGCGGCTTTTAACCCAGGGCGCCTTATGGTGCGGAAAATACGGTACAAAACTAAAGGGGCTAGCGTGGGAGCTAGCAAGCCAAAATAGCCTAGCGTGAAAGCTAGCAGCTAAAGAGCAGGAAACAAACGTCGTCATCTGTTGCGTAAAACAAACTAGGAAGCCAGGCCGACTCACTGGCAAGGCAGGCTTAAATAATGTCAGTGTTGACTAGCAGGTGTGCGTCCGGAAACACCCGCGGCAGGTGAAAACAATAAGCAGCCATGGCAACAAACTCAGGTGCACAAACAGGCACTCAAGGAGTTCAAAACTAACAGAAAACACACGTGCCTCGAAAACATAAACAAACCATGATCCGGGCAGCGGATCATAACACAAGCGGTAGAAAATGGATGGATGGATGGATCTGTACAATAAGTTACATTCTTTATATAATCACCACATTAACAAGGAAGATTAGTGAAATGAGCAACGACTTAAAACATTTTGCAAGTTAGGTTTAATAAGTTCATTTGTAACATTTAAACAAGACCGCTCAGCTTGCGCGGTTCTCAATCATCACAGAAAAGAGTGAAATGAATCACTGGGTTGTGCATTTTTTGACACTTAAGCCAGTAACATTGAAAATGTTTTAAAACTGTAAACATTGGTCATTTACCAGCATTCCAGAGTACTGGAGCCCGAATTGAAAACGCCCTATAGCCCGTAGACTGTTTTTGGGCTCTGGGAATCACTAATAAGCCGGAGTTCTTAGAACGCAGATTTCTTGCCGGGACATATGGTACAATACAATCAGCAAGATAGGCTGGAGCTAGACCGTTTAGTATTTTATACACAAGTAGTAAATCCTTGGGCATCACGGTGGAACAGAGGTTAGTGCATGTGCCTCACAATACTAAGGTCCTGAGTAGTCCTGAGTTCAATCCTAGGCTCGGGATCTTTCTGTGTGGAGTTTGCATGTTCTCCCCGTGACTGTGTGGGTTCCCTCCGGGTACTCCGGCTTCCTCCCACCTCCAAAAACATGCACCTGGGGATAGGTTGATTGGCAACACTAAATTGGCCCTAGTGTGTGAATGTGAGTGTGAATGTTGTCTGTCTATCTGTGTTGGCCCTGCGATGAGGTGGCGACTTGTCCAGGGTGTACCCCGCCTTCCGCCCGAATGCAGCTGAGATAGGCTCCAGCACCTCCCGCGACACCGAAAGGGACAAGCGGTAGAAAATGGATGGATGGATGGATAGTAAAACCTTAAAGTCGCATCTTAAGTGCACAGTAGTATCCCTTTTCAAAAAAGCTATGATTTTGGAGTTTTTGTTAGGTTTGTGCAAAATTTTAAACAATATTACATATATTGTAGCTAACTATAAGGGATCAAGGTGCATATTTGTATTTAATTTCCACAAACACAATCTATCCAGAAGACAATTTAAAAAAAGCCTTGAAATATTTCAAACTGAAAACTTCCATACATCAGTTTAAGCATATTTCTCATGAAACACAATTAGTGAAGTGAAGTGAAGTGAATTACATTTTATATAGCGCTTTTTCTCAAGTGACTCAAAGCGCTTTACATTGTGAAACCCAATATCTAAATTACATTTAATCCAGTGTGGGTGGCACTGGGAGCAGGTGGGTAAAGTGTCTTGCCCAAGGACACAACGGCAGTGACTTGGATGGCGGAAGCGGGGATCGAACCTGCAACCCTCAAGTTGCTGGCACGGCCGCTCTACCAACCGAGCTATACCGCTTAATTAACCCTCCCTAATTCTTTCAAAACTTATTTCATAGCTTTTGTCTGATTTACATGACCAGATGCTATTTACCATCACTCTGCCAGATGCACAGAAAATCCTACAACAACATAAAAAGAGATGATTCTGCTCGTATTTAGCGGTTGCAGTAAAGCCCTTTTTGCACGTCCTTTCAAATCTAGGCTTCGAACTTACTACTCTGAACTCTTGCTCAATGTAAACTAGGATTTGTACTTTGTTGTTATTGCAACAACAATAGAAAAATCCATCTTGCAGAGCCATGATGTTGCAAAGGGTAGTAGAAAGGCATAAGACACACACTGCTCCTTCCTCAGTCCTTACCGTAGTTATAGTAAATCAAAAGACTACTGTATTTATACTTCGTCGTACTTCCTTGGTTTTTTTTATTCTGGTTATCGTCACTTGTTTTCCTTCCTGCTGATTCTTTCTTTCTTTTCATTCTTGTCACAAACTTCTCCATTTCTCCGCCCAACTTAATTATGTGCTCATGTGTTCCTCTGTACTTACTACTTCTACTGGATGTATATGTCACCCAGCTGCAAGCGTGTGTCTCATTCTAACATTAATACTATATTTATATATATATATATATATATATATATATATATATATATATATATATATATATATATATATATATATATATATATATATATATATATATATAAATATACTCACACTAGGGCTGCAACAACTAATCGATTAAATCAATTAAAATCGATTATAAAAATAGTTGGCGATTAATTTAGTCATCGATTCGTTGGATCTATGCTATGCACATGCGCAGAGGCAATTTTTTTTTATTTTTACAAAAATATATACACATATATATATATATTTATAATTTTTTTTATAAACCTTTATTTATAAACTGCAACATGTACAAACAGCTGAGAAACAATAATCAAAATAAGTATGGTGCCAGTATGCTGTTTTTTTTTCAATAAAATACTGGAAAGGATATAAATGTAGTTTGTCTCTTTATTAATCGATTAATCGAAATAATAATCGACAGATTAATCGATTATCAAATTAATAGTTAGTTGCAGCCCTAATATACACACAGACACACAGTCGTGGTCGAAAGTTTACATACACTTGTAAAGAACATAATGTCATGGCTGTCTTGAGTTTCTGACATCACATGGACAAATATAAGACCTTCTGAATGAAATTTCTGTGGTCAAATGAAACAAAAAAATTTCTGTTTGGCCACAATACCCAGAAATATGTTTGGAGGAGAAAAGGTGAGGCCTTTAATCTCAGGAACACCAATTCTTACCGTCAAGCATGGTGGTGGTAGTATTATGCTCTGGGCCTGTTTTGCTGCCAATGGAACTGGTGCTTTACAGAGAGTAAATGGGGCAATGAAAAAGGAGGATTACCTCCATATTCTTACCTAAAATCATCAGCCCGGCGGTTGGGTCTTGGGCGCAGTTGGGTGTTCGAACAGGACAATGACCCCAAACACACGTCAAAAGTGATAAAGGAATGGCTAAATCAGGCTAGAATTAAGGTTTTAGAATGGCCTTCCCAAAGTCCTGTGTGGACAATGCTGAAGAAACAAGTCCGTGTCAGAAAACCAACAAATTTAGCTGAACTGCACCAATTGTGTAAAGAGGAGTGGTCAAAAAGTCAACCAGAAGCTTGTGGATGGCTACCAAAAGTGCCTTATTGCAGTGAAACTTGCCAAGGGACATGTAACCAAATATTAACATTGCTGTATGTATACTTTTGACCCAGCAGATTTGCTCACATTTTCAGTAGACCCATAAGGAATTCTTAAAAGAACCAAACTTCATGAATGTTTTTTGTGACCAACGAGTATGTGCTCCAATCACTCTATCACAGGGGTCGGGAACCTTTTTGGCTGAGAGAGCCATTAAAGCCAAATATTTCAAAATGTATTTCCGTGAGAGCCATATAATATTTTTTTAACACTGAATACAACTAAATGCATGCATTTTTAAGTAAGACCAACATTTTTAGAGTATAATAAGTCTCTTATTTATTTTAATAACATTGTTATTCTAAAGCTAACCAATAATAAATAAAATACTTCTTACCATTAATTCGACTTCTTGAACAGGTGTGATAGAAAACGGATGAATGGATTAAAATGCATGAGAATGTTTTCTAATTTGAACGTTATTTTTAACACTGTGATTACCGGCGGAATTATTCACTACTTATCGTGTTAAGCAATGTCAGCTAAGATTTATCTGAGAGCCAGATGCAGTCATCAAAAGAGCCACATCTGGCTCTAGAGCCAGAGTTCCCTACCCCTGCTCTATCACAAAAAAAGAGTTGTAGAAATTATTGGAAACTCAAGACAGCCATGATTATGTTCTTTATAAGTGTATGTAAACTTTTGACCACAACTGTATATATAAATAAACCCCTTCATAATGGATACAAGTTTGCTATGTCCAGTTACTATCCATTGAAAGCAGCACAACAGTGAGCTTTGTACCAAATGTGCGCAGTCCACAAAGTGTCTTCTTCCAAATTGATTTGATTTCAATAGACATTCATTAAGCTCACTTTATCCCAGCGAGACGTGCACAGCTAAATAATCATGCTTGTGTATCTGCCAGTCTAAGTGAGCCGAGTGTCTGATGAACAAACGGAATCAAAAGAAGTTTTATCTGCTGAGTGCACAGAAACCCGTCGTCATAAATAATAAAAGACTGATTTCAATAATAAATGCCTGTACGCTCGTACCGCGCTCACTGTGCTTGTTTGGCATGTGAGGGAAAATTTCATTATGTGAACTCCCTTGCCGTCTATACGGATGTGAAGGAGACGAGCGCAAACAAACCGTCAAAACTACCATCAGAGACAAAATGCAAAGTCCAAAAAGATCATTCACACAAAGTCATTGTGGTTAACGAGAAACCCCACATTTTTACTGGGGGGGACAAAAACTTTAACATTTTACTAATAAATAATAATAACAACAACAAATACTACAATATAGTGGTACTTAAACTTATAGATTTGGGATTCGAGCTGTCTCTTAACTTTATGTTTTCTTTTAAGTTGCAAGCATTCCTTGAATTAGGAGCTTTTTCACCATGGGTTGAAGAAATATGTGTAATGCCGTTTGAGGAATAAAAAGTTAATAAATTGTGACCCCGAAAGGGACAAGCGGTAGAAAATTGATGGATGGATGGAGGTTGTTGGTCATACGTTTTGATTCGACAGTTGACGTGTGCATTTCAGCGCTGCTCAGAGATCAACAAAATCCTGCCCGTCAACCATCAGAACTAAGAAATGTATCCATAAAAATATTGAGAAGCTGCAGATGCTGTTTGATGTGTTTCAATTAGTTTTGCCTATTTTTGACTCAACAAACTGGATGGTGGAGCAGTACCTTTGGTACATACCGTATTTCCTTGAATTGCCGCCGGGGCGGTAATTAATTTAAAACCTCTTCTCACTCCGGCGCTTACCAAAGGCCTGCGGTAAATGTAAGCATGCGCTAATTATTTTAAAACCTCTTCTCACTCCGGCGCTTACCAAAGGCATGCGGTAAATTTAGGCCTGCGCTTATAAATTTGAGTGTGATGTAAGGATACCATCATGAAAAGCACATTTAATAAAAAAAACTTTATTATGGTCTTACCTTTACTTATAAATGAAGTCCATGCGCAGCTCCTTCTGAACAAAAGCATCGATAACTTGTTTATAGAAGTCTTCCTTATCTTTCTTCAGTTTTAAAAGTCTCTCTGTCTCGATGGAGATTTTCCTTTAATTATTACCTCCTGCTTTGATTGAAAGTCCAGTTTAGAAAACTGTTTTATTTTAGATATGTAATCCTCCATGTTAAAAGTGCAAGCGAGAGGAAAAAATAAACGATCGCTGCTAACTGTTGCTGCTTGTTGTCACTTCTTCTGCAGCCGAGTAGTCGCAAGAAGGATCACTAGCGCCCTCTACCACCAGGAGGCGGGAGTCATTTAATGACTCATATTTGACACACGCAGCTACGGTATATTAATAAAACATAGCTGCTTACTGTTCTTTTTAGCATATTCAATAGCTTGGACCTTAAATCCTACTGAATAGCTCTTTATCTTCTTCCCTTTATGCGATTTTAAATTATTGAAATCAGCCTCCTCCATTTTGAAAATGATGACAGGTGAAGTGTCACTCGTGACGTGACGAGTGTGACCCGGCGAAAATTCTAGGCATATGCTAATTATTTTGCGAAACGAGTTTGACCTGGCGGAAATTCTAGACATGCGCGAATAAAAATAATATTTTGCGAAACGAGTTTGACCTGGCGTTAATCCTGAGCCGGCGGTAATGCTAAGCATGCGCTAATTATTTTGCGAAACGAGTTTGACCCGGCAGTAATTCTAGGCAGACGCATACTATATACCCGGCGGCAATTCAAGGAAATACGGTATACATACACATCGCTTTTTGTCAACACTGACCTCTCTGGTCCGTCACTCAAATATTTCCGTGTGAAACATAAACAGTGTTGCCAGATGTCACATGAGAAACAGGCAACCAGCTCTATGAAAACAAGTTACGTATAATAAACAGACTTGGCAACACTGGACGGAGAAGAATCCCGAAGGAGACACCCCATTAGTGCACTCCCTATGGTAAATTCTGAATAATATTCTATTGTTACTACTGTTTCTAACATAGTAACACATCGCCTTGCGACGGCATGCTACGGCAATAGCCGTAAGCTAGCTTCTGCTTTTGAGTTTGTAATGCACAACACACTGCGATAGGACACCAATCTGTACTGACTGAAAAACATGAACAATCCTATTACAGTATCTGTAAAGTTTTAGATCACATTTCATGTTGTTTGTACGCAGCTACAGAGCTGCCAGGCCTCACACTTTGAGCCTGAGAGTCATGCAATTTAACTCATTCTCACGCCACACTTCACATTTCTCACGCTTATATTCCTTAATTTACCACTCTATTTTGTTCATAATAATAAACTATTTTCCTCGAGGTTTGCCGTAGTTCGAGTAACTCTGATTGACTGACCGAAATAACCAATCCCAGACCAATCCATAAGTTATTGTGCCTAAATCTTGCAAACCACAGAAGGCACCACGCAATGTAAACCAATCAGAAGCAATGTAAGGCGGGTTTTGGCGTCTCTATCTTTCACACACACCTCAGTGCAGTGTGGTCAACTTTCTTGCTAAATCTACTATCTTTACAACTCCTCTTGGTGACTTCCTTTCTGAAAAGCGACTAGCGACTTGGAGGTTTTGGAGACATGAAAGCGCGTATCACTCTAATGTCCTCAACGTACAAGCGGTGCTGCTGTGAGCCTTTCCTTACGGTCTCCTGAATGTCTGCTCTTATAGAGCTTGTACTAAAAACACATTTCAATGTACTTTCAAGTGCAATAAGGTTCCATTCCGTTCATGTCAACGAGCCAGTCAGTAGATTTGGTTTGTTCGTAAATGTCCAACCCTTCAGTTTTTTGATCAAATTTAATACTCTAACATTTAACAATGTAGAACATAAAAATACAACCAAACTAAAAATCCACAGAAGGAAATTAATGTACAGTTCTAATCATAATTTGCATTCTTAAACTCACTTTGTATGTCTCCCCACTACATTATTTCTCTCTCTTACAGGTCCGCTGTAATAAATTATACAAATGAAACAATGATCACGAAAGTCCTGAGTAGTCCTGGGTTCAATCCCGGGCTCGGGATCTTTCTGTGTGGAGTTTGCATGTTCTCCCCGTGACTGCGTGGGTTCCCTCCGGGTACTCCGGCTTCCTCCCACCTCCAAAGACATGCACCTGGGGATAGGTTGATTGGCAACACTAAATTGGCCCTAGTGTGTGAATGTGAGTGTGAATGTTGTCTGTCTATCTGTGTTGGCCCTGCGATGAGGTGGCGACTTGTCCAGGGTGTACACCGCCTTCCGCCCGATTGTAGCTGAGATAGGCTCCAGCGCCCCCGAAGGGAATAAGCGGTAGAAAATGGATGGATGAAACAATGATCATCTATCAACTTCTAGAAACTTTTATGACAGCCAATAGCTACTTTCCTTACTGAGGAGATGGCAACACTGACAGACGAAGAGAGATCAGGAGAGTTTAAGGACAGTGAGGAGTGAGGAAAGAGATGTAGAAGAGATTAAATTTGAGAACACAGATAAAACCGAACACAGAAGAGCCAGCAGAGAAAACAGTGAAGATGATTTGTATTTCTAATTTCTGGTTAATTAAGCCTAGCATTAGAATGCCACAGCGCAGGGAGAGTTGCTGGAGGTGAAGTCATCAGTCTTAAGGTATAAATCGACGTTAAAACAAGCCAAATCAATGTTTAAAAAATGCCAATTTTGTCCAACGCATCATGCCACTTAAGTGTTACTCCTGTCATTTTCTGAAACTTGGCAGCCCTGCAGCTACCTCAATAGTGTACTGTATATACTTGTACTAACAAGCATGATGTGCTGCATGTATCATGATCAATATTATAGTGACTCACTCAATCGACAGTTATCTGTTTGGTCAAGCTGGCAAGGGAAGTTTTTTTCCCAGTTGATTTTGGGGAAGCATTCCATTTCTGTAGGCATAGCTTGGCTCCAAACTCCACATTGACACAGTCAAGTATCCATGCACGCGCACACACACGCACACACATATATACAAACCCCGTTTCCATATGAGTTGGGAAATTGTGTTAGATGTAAATATAAACGGAATACAATGATTTGCAAATCATTTTCAACCCATATTCAGTTGAATATGCTACAAAGACAACATATTTCATGTTCAAACTGATAAACTTTTTTTTTTGTGCAAATAATCATTAACTTTAGAATTTGATGCCAGCAACACATGACAAAGAAGTTGGGAAAGGTGGCAATAAATACTGATAAAGTTGAAGAATGCTCATCAAACACTTATTTGGAACATCACACAGGTGAACAGGCAAATTGGGAACAGGTGGGTGCCATGATTGGGTATAAAAGTAGATTCCATGAAATGCTCCGTCATTCACAAACAAGGATGGGGAGAGGGTCACCACTTTGTCAACAAATGCGTGAGCAAATTGTTGAAAAGTTTAAGAAAAAACTTTCTCAACCAGCTATTGCAAGGAATTTAGGGATTTCACCATCTACGGTCTTTAATATCATCAAAGCGTTCAGAGAATCTGGAGAAATCACTGCACGTAAGCAGCTAAGCCCGTGACCTTCGATCCCTCAGGCTGTACTGCATCAACAAGCGACATCAGTGTGTAAAGGATATCACCACATGGGCTCAGGAACACTTCAGAAACCCACTGTCAGTAACTACAGTTGGTCGCTACATCTGTAAGTGCAAGTTAAAACTCTCCTATGCAAGGCGAAAACCGTTTATCAACAACACCCAGAAACGCCGTCGGCTTCGCTGGGCCTGAGCTCATCTAAGATGGACTGATACAAAGTGGAAAAGTGTTCTGTGGTCTGACGAGTCCACATTTCAAATTGTTTTTGGAAACTGTGGACGTCGAACCATCCGGATTGTTATAGGCGCAAAGTTGAAAAGCCAGCATCTGTGATGGTATGGGGGTGTATTAGTGCCCAAGACATGGGTAACTTACACATCTGTGAAGGCGCCATTAATGCTGAAAAGTACATACAGGTTTTGGAGCAACATATGTTCCATCCAAGCAATGTTGGGAAATTGTGTTAGATGTAAATATAAACGGAATACAATGATTTGCAAATCCTTTTCAACCCATATTCAATTGAATGCACTACAAAGACAAGATATTTGATGTTCAAACTCATAAACTTTATTAACTTAGAATTTCATGGCTGCAACACGTGCCAAAGTAGTTGGGAAAGGGCATGTTCACCACTGTGTTACATGGCCTTTCCTTTTAACAACACTCAGTAAACGTTTGGGAACTGAGGAGACACATTTTTTAAGCTTCTCAGGTGGAATTCTTTCCCATTCTTGCTTGATGTACAGCTTAAGTTGTTCAACAGTCCGGGGGTCTCCGTTGTGGTATTTTAGTCTTCATAATGCGCCACACATTTTCAATGGGAGACAGGTCTGGACTACAGGCAGGCCAGTCTAGTACCCGCACTCTTTTACTATGAAGCCACGTTGATGTAACACGTAGCTTGGCATTGTCTTGCTGAAATAAGCAGGGGCGTCCACTCATATGGAAACGGGCTTTGTGTGTATATATATATATATATATATATATATATATATATATATATATATATATATATATATATATATATATATATATATATACACACACATATACATACATATAAATAAATAAATGATAAATGGGTTGTACTTGTATAGCGCTTTTCTACCTTCAAGGTACTCAAAGCGCTTTGACACTACTTCCACATTTACCCATTCACACACACATTCACACACTGATGGAGGGAGCTGCCATGCAAGGCGCTAACCAGCACCCATCAGGAGCAAGGGTGAAGTGTCTTGCTCAGGACACAACGGACATGACGAGGTTGGTACGAGGTGGGGATTGAACCAGGGACCCTCGGGTCGCTCACGGCCATTCTTCTACTGCGCTACGCCACTTGCAATTGGAGATTGTTTTCTTGTAGGCAAACACAGCAAAAATGCTTGGTGCCACTGTGACTAGCAAGAAGGCGTTGCTGAATGTTGGTCGCGATCCCTAGGGTGTTATTTTAGCTTTAGAAACAGAATGCTCAATGGGGTCCAAAAGGTCAACAGTGAGCATCAAGTAGCCTGTGTCTCATTACATTTCCACTCCGCCCACACCACAAATACTCATACACTTCTCAAAGCAATCTTTAGATCACAGCAAAAACGGGGGGAAAAAATCAGGAACTTTTAAATGCACAAATTACTAAAACAATATTTATATGATTTTTTGTTTATCGTATTTTATTATATAATTTGTATACATTTTTTAACCATCTTATCTGTTTTACAATGCCATTAGTCTGCATATGTTATACAGACTACAACAAAAATGCCCTACAATGTGTTCAGTCCATCCTATAAACCAGTTATTCTAAAACTGTGGTACATGTACCACTAGTGGTACGTGGGCTCTATCTAGTGGTACACCAAATAATCACTTAATTAAATAGCAGTTGAATAAATAATCAAACATAGTGTTACTGTTCAAACAGTGTGTAATGTTACAGTGGCCAAACTGTTAAATATACTTGTTCTGCCTTGTTTTTAATGAATATTTAGGCCTGCTACGCTATTGTATTTAATTTTTAGTAATTATGGTGGTACTTAGAGCCAAGTGTTTTCTGGGGTGGCACTCGGTAAAAAAAAGTTTGAGAACCACTGCTATAAACCAACAAGATTAGATCCACCTTGTAGTTTTCTGAACAATCAAAGACAAACTAAATCCATAATTGGAAGGGAGGTCAGCAATCGGAGTAGACTTGCATGAGCAGCACTTTGGAGAAATTACTTAATTAACGCCTGAGCCATCCACTCATTACTCTCCTGACTCATTACGTAATCATTACTCTGCCATTACGTTGAAGGATGACAAAAAAGAAAGCGCTGAAGTGTAGTGCTTTCCTTTCCTCCCTGCCTTCGGGGCGGATTTCCCCAAGAAGAGGACTGATGACGTTCTTGTGTAGATTGTGGGATTACTTCACTTTTGTGAATAGCTTTCTTTTTGTGCTTTGAATGGAATATCTTGATGGTACCTACAGTGGTACCTCGGTGTTTGTTGTTAACCTGTTGCAAAGGGTCCGTTGAAAACTGAAACGTTTGAAACCCGAAACAAATTTTCACGAGTGTAAATCCAATTAAGCTGCTCTAGACTCCCACAAAACACATTTTATAGAGAATTTTATAGTTTTACACACAGGAAACAATACAAGAAGTACAAAACCCAAAGCCAGTGAAGTTGGCACGTTGTGTAAATGGTAAATAAAAACCGAATATAATGATTTGCAAATCCTTTTCAACTTATATTCAATTGAATAGACTGCAAAGACAAGATATTTAATGTTCGAACTGAGAAACTTAATTTTGTTTTGCTAATAATCATTAACATATAATTAAATGGCAGCAACACATTGCAAAAAAGTTGGCACGGGCATTTTTACCACTGTCTTACATGGCATTTCCTTTTAACAACACTCAGTAAACGTTTGGGAACTGAGGACACCAATTTTTGAAGATTCTCAAGTGGAATTATTTTACATTCTTGCTTGATGTACATCTTAAGTTGTTCAACAGTCCGGGGTCTCCGTTGTGGTATTTTAGGCTTCATATTGCGCCACACATTTTCAATGGGGGACAGGTCTGGACTACAGGCTGGCCAGTCTAATCTTTTACGATGCAGCCACGCTGTTGTAACACGTGCAGAATATGGCTTGGCATTGTCTTGCTGAAATAAGCAGGGGCGTCCATGATAACGTTGCTTGGCTGGCAACATATGTTGCTCCAAAACCTGTATGCACCTTTCAGCATTAATGGTGCCTTCACAGATGTGTAAGTTACCCATGCCTTGGGCACTAATACACCCCCATACCATCACAGATGCTGGCGTTTGAACTTTGTGCCTAGAACAATCCGGATGGTTCATTTCCTCTTTGTTCCAGAGGACATGACGTCCACAGTTTCCAAAAACAATTTGAAATGTGGACTCGTCAGACCACAGAACACTTTTCCACTTTGCATCAGTCCATCTTAGATGAGCTCGGGCCCAGCGAAGCCGGCGGCGTTTCTGGGTGTTGTTGATAATGGCTTTCGCTTTGCATAGTACAGTTTTAACTTGCACTTACAGATGTAGCGACAAACTGTAGTTACTGACAGTGGTTTTCTGACGTGTTTCTTAGCCCATGTGGTGATATCCTTTACACACTGATGTCTCTTTTTGATGCAATACCGCCTGAGGGACGGAAAGTCACGGGCTTGCCACTTACGTGCAGTAATTTCTCCAGATTCTCTGAACCTTTTGATGATATTACGGACCGTAGATGGTGAAATCCCTAAATTCCTTGCAATAGCTCGTTGAGAAATGTTGTTCTCAAACTTTCAAACAATTTGCTCATGCATTTGTTCACTTGTTTGTGAATGAATGAGCATTTCATGAAAGCTGCTTTTATACCCAATCATGGCACCCACCTGTTCCCAATTAGCCTGTTCACCTGTGGGATGTTCCAAATAAGTGTTTGATGAGCATTCCTCAACTTTCTCAGTCTTTTTTGCCACTTGTGCCAGCTTTTTTGAAACATGTTGCAGGCATTAAATTCCAAATAAGCTGATGTTTGCAAAAAATAAAAAAAAGTTTTCCAGTTCCAACTTTAAGTATCTTGTCTTTGCCGTCTATTCAATTGAATATAGGTTGAAAAGGATTTGCAAATCACTGTATTCTGTTTTTATTTACGATTTACACAACGTGCCAACTTCACTGGTTTTGGGTTTTGTATATAAATGACGAATGAAATGGATAATTGAACGTAAAACATCACGCATACCTTTATTGAAGATTCTTGACTGCGATGAGTGGCAAAGGGACAACTGTAAGCGCCATATTAGCCTTGATTAGCTTACCGTAGCAATGTGGTGCGTTCAGTGACACTCTGGACACATGGACTTTAAAGTGGAACTGCACTTTTTGGGGATTTTGTCTATCGTTCACAACCATTATGAGAGACAAGACTATAGTTTCTTTTTTGTTGTTGTTGGATTTTAAAGATGATAAAAAAAAACGCTTGGAAGATGTCACCGTTGTAGCATTCAAAATCCTCTAAAACAACTTCAAAACCCTCCATCAACATTTTTTATACACGCTGCAAGTCTATATGTAATGTAGTAACAGACAACCATCCATTCATCCATTTTCTACCAGTTGTCCTTCTCGGGGTTGCGGGGATGCTGGAGCCTATCCCAGATGCACTCGGGCGGAAGGCGGTGTACACCCTGGACAAGATTCATAACAATATATAATATGTTCAATATTTACTGTGTTTTGGTCATTTTAGTCATTGTCGAAACTAATTACTCGGCGCATTTATTTCCGTTTCCATGCCAGCGCACTTGCGACTTCTGGCAACAAATGTGTGTTCTACTTCCGGAAACAAAGGCGTGTGTGTATTCTGATCATGGCAAATTTGTTACCAAACAACAAAGACGACTATTTTTGGACAAATGAGGATTCACAACCTTATCTTTTTGAAGCTGAATGTACTGAGGATGAACGACTGCTTCTAGAAGCGAGCACGAAGGAAGAGTGAGAGGCTGGAGCAGACGGAAGCCGAGAGAGTGAGGTGAAAGTGACTCGAAGCTGCAAAATTTGAAATTTGAAGCCATGCTTTTTCCAACATGAATGGAGTGCTTATCCTAACTGTCAGAGTTTGTTGGTGGCGAACCCCAAGATGCAGAGATGGCGGCAGGCTTGGTACAAGAAAACATGATTTAATTTAACACTATAGCAAAAAAACAAACAAAAGGGTACAAACAAAAGGGTACAAACAAAAGGCGTGCGCACAAGGCGGAGAACAAACTTGGCTATGAACTAAAATAGCACAAAGGCTAACTGTCGACAAGAAACAAAAACACTTACTGTGACACGAAGGAACTATGACATGAGCAGAGTGAACATAAGTAGACAGAGCTACAACGACAAGTATTATGACAGGTAGTAGTGACATCGACAATGACAATAATCCAGCACTGACTGGAGGGGAAGGCAGGTTTAAATAGCAGCTGGCTGATTGACACCAGGTGTGGCCAGGTGCCAATCAGCCACAGCTGAGGGGAAGCAGCACTCAGGGAGACAATCAGGAAATGAAGACAAAATAAAAGCGCTGACAGAAAACTAAGACAAACGCAGAGGAAAAACTAAAACACAGTCAAACTGTCAGGGACAAGCCTGACACTAACAAACCGAAAGAAATGTCTCTTGCTGGACCAAAGAGACCAACTGTTCATTGAGTGAGTCACACTTTATTATTGATTTTGATACACGCAGCATGTCATGCGCCTATCACAGCATGTGCTGTCTGGCTAGCTGTGTA